>NW_025333895.1:2820000-2920000 GCF_019186645.2 Phyllostomus hastatus
AAAACAATTAGCGCCAACATCTGCCCAAGCACCCATGCTGTTTTTGTATAATTAAAACAAGGCTCCAGAATCCCACTGGACACTCTTTAAAAACTACTCATTTTCAGCATTATTTACAATGTGGGGAGGGCGGGAGGGAGGTGGCTGACGCCCTTCCAGCCAGCCCCGGGGAGGGCCCTGGTCTCCTCCATAGTCGCTGTTTTCCTGGTGGGAACGCTGGGCTCCAGACCTTGGGCCCCAGGGAGAAATCGGGGGGACGTGGGTGAGACCGCCAACCCACCGCCATCTTTCCTTCTCTCCCGTGGCTCTTCCTGGAGATGGAGCTGAGCCTGGAGGGGAGAGGGGTCAGGGAGAGGGGGGGTCCTAAGTTCCCCTTTTCTTAGGAGGGCCTGGATCCCAGGCGGCCAGGATTTCTCAAAGCTCAGCTGAGAAAGGCCACAAAGGGGGCAGTTCTCAAAGAAAAGAAAACATAAAACATTAACAATAATTAATATCAAAGTGCCCATTAAACCTTTTCAATCTGGAGAAGGCCTGGGACTGGGCAGAGGGGCGACCAGCGCGGGGAAGACAAGCCGACGGCAGGCGCTGGGCCTCCCTCTATGTGCACACGGCAGGCAGGCACCGGCACACACCGCAGGCGGACAGGCGTGTTCATGACCAGAGTCTGCGCACGCCTCATGTGCATGAGAGCACACAGATGTGCAAAAGGCAGCCCTGTGTGACCAGCATCTACACACACACATGTGCTCGTGCACATGTACACGCATGCCCCCATGTCTGTGCACACACTTGGGCAGGCCCTCCATGCACCCAAGCAGGGGCATGTGCACACGAGGCCCACAGTGCACACGTGTTTACACACACAGAGGTGTGCACACAGCCGTGCACACACTGGCAGACGCAGGGGTGAACCATGGGTGGTGCTGGCTGAGAATGCATCTGATCCCCATCACCCCTTGCTTTTCGCTTTCTTGCAAATCTCAGTGCCCTGGGGCTGAGGTCTCTGTGGGGGCTTCCGTGTTTGCCCGCGTGGAGTGGGTGGGTGAGCCCTGAGCCTTGGCTGGATTGGGCTGCTTTCCCCCTGGGAGGGGCTGGGAGGGCAGAGGGCCCCGAGCCTGGGGCTAGAGCCCAGCAAAGCCCCCAGTCCGCAGGCCTGTGACCCCTCCACTCCACCACTGAGGAAGAGGTGTGGGCGGAACAGCTGGTGTGTGGTCAGAGCCTCCGGCTCCTAGTGCCCCTCCCACGTCCTTCCTCCTTCCCCTGGAATCTGCCCTGCCCAGCATGTGTGGTCAGCAGGAAACAGATGTCTTTGGACCAGTGTGGGGGGTGGGAAGAAGAGATGACCACTCCCCATGGCTCCTTGGAGGGAAACCAAGCCTTCTAGTTGGCATATTTTGGTGGTGGGGCCACCTGGACCCCAAGGCTGCATTGTAAGCTGTGGTTCCTCCAGGTGGGATGCTGGGGACGAGGAGCCGCTCACTGGTCCAGGTGGAAGTGATTGCGTGGCCTTGAGAAACAGGGACCTGTCGCGTGTGGGTTCTGCCCAGACCCTTCTGGCAAGGCAGCTGCTGGGAGGGGAGCCGCAGACAACCGGGGGCGGGCAGGGGGGTGTGATGCCTGCCTCCTGGGGAAACCCCCCAGGAGTTATTTCGTGCCTGTGTGATGAGGGGAGTCCCCAACAAGTTGGAGCAAATGTGGCTCTTAGGTTTTTGCAAAGGGCCGTCTCATCTGCCCTCTCCCAGGGTCCCCCTTGGCAAAAAGGGAGCCGAGTGGAGAGGAAAATGCAACTTGTTGAGGCAGAGAAACGTCCTTTGGACTCTGATCCCTGCGTGACCCTGAACAAGTCACTCGCCCTCTCTGTTCCCCAGTATTCTCCTCTGGAAAATGGCAGTGATGGAGGCACCAAACCTAAAGGATCATTCAGAGGATTCCATCAGATCACGGATCGGGAAACGGCCCGGCCCCGTCCCGGCCCTGTCCCGGCCCCGCGCAAGCTCAGTGCAGGGCGGCTTCTGTGACAGGATGAGAGCGATTCTCCAGATCTGCCGTGCACAGCCACTCCGGGAAGTGGTGGTGTGAACCCCAGAAAGCGGCCCTACCTCCCTCATTTTCAGGCTCCCCCTCTGTGAACCGGGGTTTGAGCTCCCCCCGCCCCTCTGAGATCTGTCCCTTCATCCCTGGTTCCGGACGGAGTGTGGCCCCGGCGGGGATGGAATAGAGGGCGCCTGACCACTGGCCCCGGGCGCCAACCAGCGTCACTTTCCTGGGAGCTGGGAATGGGTGTGTGCGTCACAGCCCCTGGCCCGCCTCTGCTGGGCCCGGGAAACTGTGTGGGGGCCAGGCCAGGCCAGGCCAGGCCAGGCGAGCAGAGAGAGACACATGCAGCAGAAACCCTGAGAGGAGGCTGGCGGCAGGCCGGTCTCTGGCACCGGGCCCTTCCCCCGCACGTGGCCCAGCTGCCTGTCCCACCCCGGCCTGGGCTCTGCCACCCCCGCCCCCCAACACACGCGCCGTCTTTCCTTATTTCACTCCGCGGGTTGTGTTCCTTGTAACCAAATGACGCCTGACTGGGGATGGCCAAATGGGTTCATGTCTGCAGGCAGCGTGTTTGTTAAGCCCCTACCTGTGCCAAGCCCTGGGATGGGCACTGGGACCCAGCAGTGACAGGATAAAACCTGGTCCCTGCCTTCTGACCAGGGAGGCAGGCTTTGGACATGTGTCCAATCCTCACGGAGTCTCGGTTGTTCTGAGAGCCGTGAGGGAGAGCCGGTGCTGCGGGGACCGACACGGGCCTGTTCTGGAACAGTCCTGGCCGGTCGGGCAAGGGCTCTCCAAGTCTTGCAGGGTGAACTCCAGGCATGGACAATGTGTGAGGACCCACTACTGGCCACACTACAGTGATGGTCAGTCAGCCAGCCAGTAAACGGCCCAGGTGACTTGGGGACCCAGGGTGCCAGCCTCCTTCAGCCCACGAGGCTGCTTACGTGCCGGGGCCGGAGAACCCAGCGGCACAGGATCTCGAGGCCTTGGGGAGGCCGAGACCTGCACCCTGGGCTGTCCTGCACTCAGGCCAGACCCTCCACCGCTGGCCCAGCACCTGGGCAAACTGGGCCATCGCAAGCTTCACAGCCAGTGGGGCAACTTGTGCTGCAGGTGGAGGGTCAGGCCGTGTCTGCAGTGAAATGTGGCTCGGGACAGGGCACAGGTGGCCTCCCAAGCCCCCGGGGAAGGAGGTAGGTCGGAGCATCTGGACTGGGGGGGGAACACCATCGCTGGCTTCGAAGGTGGGATGGCCATCACTAACACTACTGCTGATGATATGCACAGCTACGCTGCCCTGAGCGCCTGTTCCATAGGACGCAAGGTGTGAAGGCTTCATGCACGTGACCTCCATGGCTCCACACAGATTCTGTGCAATGTCCCATTTTACAGATGAGCAAACGGAGGCCCCGGGTCAGTGCGATAGCCTGTGAGAGTCCGCAGTCGTCATTGTGATCGTTGTTCGGCAAATCTTCATCCCACACCCATCAAGGATGGAGTGCAACTCCCCGCCCTGCTGACGTTGAGCTTGGCCATGAGACTTGCTCTGGCCAGTGGAATGTTCATGGACATGACGTGAGCAGTGGCCTTGCACGTGCTGTGTGGTTTTACCTGGCTCTTGTTCTTCTGCCGTTTTCATGGGATCGTGCCCTGTGTAGCCGCTGGTCCCGGAGTGAGAAGAGACCCATGGGGTGAACTTGAACCTGGCCTTCAGCCTGCAGCAGAGTCTCTTAACCAAGCTCTGCCCAGATCAGCAAAACCCTCGCAACTGCAGGCCCATGAGTGTGACAACAGGTTTATTGCTGTAAGTGACTGGAGGCACTTTGTTACACAGCATGTCCGTGGCCACGGCTGATGAATACACCAGTAGTGGCAGAGCTGAACTGTGAAGTGAGGGGGTTTTGACCAGAAACTGCAAACTTAAGCCCTATGCTCTGCAGCCTGTCGAGTTAGAAAACATGGGTGAGGTTTTTAGCAGAGCACAAGGCCCTTCATCAACACACCTTATGAAACTGTTACTAATATGTGTATCATTATGGCATCTCCAAAGTGCCGACACCACCCGAGCACCCACGGGGCGCTGGAAGTGTGGCACCTGGCGGTGCCGGAGGACATGGTGCCTGCCCCCACGTGGGTTCTCCTGCGGCAGGGCCGGAGTTCTGTGTTGGCGGCCCTGGCAGGGACCAGGAGCCCGAGGGGGCACGGGCTGTGGAGTCAGCCAGACCTCGGCTGGAATCCCAGCCCGCCGCAGGCTGGTGGTGCCCCTCCTGCCTCTCTCTGACCCTGTGAAACGGGCCCAAAGTCGAAGTTCCCTCGCAGGGCAGCTGTGCGGAGCAAATACAGTCGTTACTGAGGACGCTTAGCAACTGAGCCAAAACACACCCCCAACAACACAGAGGCAGCCAGGGAGCCACGGGGACTGGTTCTCGAAGCCCGTGTGAGATGCCTCCGGGGACACCCCAAGTGCTTTGAGGGAACTGGGGGCCGTCAGTGGTGCTGGAGACACTGGCTGCTGTGTGGGTGCTGTGGTGGCTGCACAGTGACCCTGGGGGTGGCCTCTGTCAGGTCCAGGAAAGTTGGCCAGTGCACCTGCATTTGTCCCTGACAGGCACCCTGTCAGGGTTCTTCCTGCCAGCACCCTGGTCACCCTGGCCACCCTGCTCCCATGGGGCTGAGGCTGCCTGGCTGGTGGAAGGCCCTGGAAGCTCCTGGTCCAGCCTAAGGCCCAGGGTCCCCTGTTCACCCCAAACTCTCATGCCAGCTCCCCAGCCTGACTTCCAGGAATTCTCGGTTCTCTCCAATGGGCTTTGTCTTTTTGAGCAAAAACAAGGTCACATGGCCCTGACCCCCTTCACCACACACCACGGGCCCCTCCCTCTGCTCCTCCCCCAGCTTTCCCGTCTTAGTTTCAGGTCACTTCCCGCAGACGCCCTCCCAGGCCCGCCCAGACTGGTGTACCCCCACGGGGCCCCCGTCGTTCCCGCCACTCCCTCCCCAGCCCAGGCCTCTCTCCCCCATTGCCAGTCAGGCTCTTTCTTACTATGGTGGGGATGACTCCCACTTGGCCCACAGAGGGACCAGGACAAAGGCAGAGAGAGGACATTCGGGGGCACCTGCTATCGCCAGGCGCGGTATACGCATGACCTCATCGTGCCTGCCCCACACACTGGCCGTTGGGGTGATCATCCCCATTTAGCAGATGTGGAGACTGAGGCTCCGCGAGAGGAGCCCAGGTCTGCCCGACACTGAAGTTGGCTCCCCCAGCCGCCCTCCCTGCTGGGACCTCGGCCCCCGTGCCCTCGGGTGCCACTTGCCCCCTCTCTTAATTGTCATTCAACTACTTGTGATATTTTGGCACCAATTAATATTGATTTTACAATTGGTTTACGGAGATGTTGTTTTATTACTAATATATTTAATGTGCAAATCAATAAGAACAACTTGCTTGGCCCTCTCCCTGGAAGGTAATAAAATCAAATATCTCAGGGGTAAAGTGCTATCTGATCTCGAATGGCGAAGCAGACGCTTAATGTAATAGTTAAAGACGAGGCCCAGGACTCGGCAGAGCCCACCTGGCCCCCCACCCCCGGCCCAGCTTTCAGGGCTGCCTGGGAGGGGCACCCCGAGCTCCAGACCTGTGGGAGATGCCACAGCGGGGGCCCCGCGGGCTTTTGGAGGAGGGGCTGGGGCTCAGGGAGACAGCACATCCTCGCCTCCGGGGGGGGGGGCTGCTCTGTGAGGTGCTGCCCTCTCCTCTCCCCCTCTTCTCTCTCCCCTCCCCCTCCCTCCTTCCTCTCCTCCCCCTCCCTCTTCCCTTCTTCCATCCCTCCCTTCACCCTTCTCTCCCTCCCTTTCTTCCTCTTCCATTCTGTCATTCTTTTGTGTATCAATCATTTGTTCTCCTATTTTCCATTCATCCATCCATCCAACTGTTCATTCATTCATTCAATGACAATATGTTGGTTCTTTCGTCCATTCATATCCTATTTGTTCAATCACTTGAGCATCCATTCACCCATCCGCTCACTCATGTATTTAGTCCTCATTTGTTCATTCATGATTCCCTCATTCATTCAGTCACCCATCGGGGATGCACTAAGCACTCATTCTGTCAGGCTGGGTGCTGGTCCCCGCCTGGCTCCCGGGGTCATGGTCAAATTGGGGAGCCGGTTCCCTTTGTGGCCTTGAGTGGCTTGTCCCACCCCTTCTGTTTTTCCTCTGTCCAGTGCAAAGGCTGCAGCGGAGGGACACCATGCACCTTTGCCCCTTGGGGTCGTCCTGTATGCAGCACTCCCAGAGCTCCCACTGTCCCCAGGCGGGTACCGTGCCCCCTGATGACTGAGGAAACTGAGGCCCAGGGGAGTGACGGTGCCTGCATCCCCATCTCCAGCCAGTGGGCAGTAGAGCTGAACTTGCTCTGCTGTCTGACCCGCACCCACGCCTGTGTTTCCTCCCCGCTGAGGCAGGGGGATTGGGGCCAAGACCCCGGAGCCTGACCTGGCTTCTTCGGTGCCTCCCTCTTAAAGAGTGGGTCTATCACTGAAGTGACCTCAGGCCTGTGAAGGGCCTGGCACATAGTAGGTGCTCATGGTGAACTAATGAGGCCCACTCTTCTGGTCACATCGCTACTGGCGATGACAAGCCCTCTCTGAGACCCCACCTAGAAGGGTCTAGGTGGAACAGGATTCGGGGGCGGGGGGTCAGAAGAAGTCTCTGCGCAGCTCTCCAGGACAGGAGAAGTCACAACGCCCATCTCTCCAGGGTCCGCTGAAGGCCAGCCCTGCTGGGGGACAGGGGCTTCGGCCTGGGAGTGGGCGCAGGGGCGGGGAGCTGGAGCCAGGTGCCCCCACTGTGATTTATGGGGGAGCTGGTAATGAAGCCGGCTGGCAGTAAATAATCAGACATGAAAATCTTACCATTTAATTAACCAAAAATAAATGACCGTGGGCCCTGGGAAGAAAGGACTCCCGGCCGCCCCAGTCAGTGGCTGCCGTGGGCTCAGAGTACAGCGCCTCCCTGGCTCATCCCTCATTCACTCACTCATTCGCTGTGCATCGTTCTTTCCCACGGGGACAGCCCTTGCTCCTGTGGTTGTCTTCACATTTATTTCGCAGAGTCGGGAGGCTGAGGCCCAGAGAGGGGAAGGGGCCAACTGAGAGTCGCACGGGAGTCAGAAGGCCACCCGGGACCTGACCCTATGCTCCTGAGCCCAGGGCTGGGGTCCCTGGGTCTTCCCTCCCATCCAGACCCCTCCCATCTTCCTGCCCCTCTCTCTCTAGGTCTTCCCGTCACCCTCCTTCCCCAGGAGGGCCCTCAGGCAGTCGGGGCAAAGCTGGGTCCCGAGCTTCCCCTGCTTCCCCTCTCTCTGCCTGGGTGGTGAGTCTTCTCGTTGGAAGACGACACCAGTGGGCGTCGCCCAGCTCGTCTTTCCATCTCCACTGACTGCTTTTCGGGGATGAGCGTGTCACAGGGGCAAGAGACACTGGCCCCGGGGACAAACAGGAAAGTGCCATACTTTTTGGGCAGACGTCTCTGCGAAGGGGCCAGCTTCTCCTCCTCCTTGTTTTTCAGGAGTCAGCCCTGGACTTGCAGTCACTGCTCCCTGGCATTCTGTGTGTCATGGGTGTGTGTCGGCCAGTCAAGTGGAGAAAGGAGGAGAGTGCTGGAGTGGAGGGAGGGGAGGCTGGGATGTGTCCCGGCGCCTTGTTCTTAGGGTCGTGGCTCGCCCTTCCTCCTCCCTTCCCTCCTTCCTTCCTTCCCTCCTTCCTTCCTTCCTTCTCTCCTTCCTTCCTTCCTTCCTTTCCTCCCTCTCTCTCTTTCCCCTTCCTTCCTTCCTTCCTTCCTTCCTCCTCTCTCTCCCCCTCCCCTCCTTTCTTTCTGTTGTTTCTTTAAAACTTTTTTGTTCTTAAATGGAAAGGTGGTTGACGTTCTGGTGTGGGAGCCCTGAGCCTGTGGCAGATACCGCGCTGAGTGTAACGGCCCCCCGGCTTTCACAGTAGCCCTGTGTGGGGCGAGTGTTCCTACTGTCCCCATTTTCCAGCTAAGGCCTGGAAGGCCAGAGAGGGGCTGTGACTTCCCCGAGGACACACAGCTCAGGCAACGCTGGAACCGAAGCTGTGTCTAAGCCCAAACCCACGCTCTTCGCCAGTCCTCTCTGCGGCCTTGCTGTTCGCAAGGGAAGGCAGGGGCAGGGCAGCTGCAGAAACCGCAGTCTCAGTGCACGGGAAACGGACAGTTTCTGCAGGTCGGGGAAGGGTGGCTGGTGTGAGTGGGAGAGAGATTAGAGTGGATGGTGGGCTCCCGGGGGGCTGTCCACTGCGGTCTGGCTTTGGGGGTGTTCCACCAAGAGCGCCCACTCTGCGTCAGACCACCCTGGGGGTGCATGCTGGCTCTGCCACGCAGTCTCTTTGTGGGCTCAGACTAGACCCATCCCCTGGGCGAAGGGTCACAAGGGGCCCGCTCCCAGGGTTGCGGGGGTGGGGGCTTCCACGACACCAGCAGGTTTGCGCTCAGCGGAGTGCGCCAGGTACACAGTAGGCATCGAATAACTGCGAGCCTGCATTGTTCCTCCTCACGACCCACGTCTGCATTAATATTCAGCACAATTGTGTTTGCAGGATTATTGTAAGCACCAGGGATAATATATTCAAAATGCCTAGACTAGTCCTTGGTACATGTTGGGCACTTAATAAATGTAAGGATTATTTCTCTTGAGGAAAACATTTATTTATGGGCACAGATACGCTGAAGAATGTCTGGGAGGAAAAAACACCAAAACATCAACAGTGATTTTTTTTCGGGGTGATGGGACTGCAGGTGGTATTTTTCTTCCTTGCGATTTCCCATGTTTCCCACATCTCTGGCCGTGAGGAGGTGTCGTTTTTTGCACCTGGGACGCAAAGGCTTTTCAAAAGCCGGGAAACAATGGAAGCTGCCACAGCCAGGCCGATGGGGCTCCCCCGCCCCCCACCCCAGCTCTCGGCTCCAAGGGGACCCTCCACTTCGCTGAGTTCCGGGGTCCCAGAGACCTGGAGCAGCGCTGGCCTCCACCCGCCTCAAGCCCTGGCCCCTCCCTGGCTCTCGAAACTTGGGGGTTGGGAGTTTCGTCTCAGCCTTCTTGCCTCAGGGACTCTCCGTGGGTGACTAGGGCTGAGCTACGACTGGGGGGCCACTCCGGGTGCTTCCTTAACCTTGGGGGCGCCCCCAGGGCAGCGGCCACAGTTCCCGCCTCCCGGGTCTTCAGGGGCACCCTGGTTCCTTCCCTCCCTCCGCAGCACGGCCCCGCCACTTCTGGCCAATCGGCACAGGGAACGTGGAGACAATGGAAGCCGAGTGTAACCACTGTTTACAGGAAAAAAATGGGACAAGATTTATTTATTGGAAGGTGACTGAGGAATATGAATTCTACACTCCATTTAAAATGCTTTTTATTTCTCTCAGCCTTGGGGCTCAGAGTACATCTAATTTCACCCACAGCTATAATTCTCTACCAAACAGTTCCTGCTGCTCCTCTGGGGTCCCCAGGAACTGAGTTAGTTTATGTCTGCCACTGATGAGGCTCAGGCAGGGCCAGTGACGCCGCGTGCCGGCACACGCTGCGCCCCCTGCCCACCCCGCCCCGGCTCCCACGGCAGGCCTGGGTGCCGCGCCGGGCCGGGCTGGTGCCCGCGGCGCCGGGCCCGGGCCTCGGGATGGCCCGCACTCCAGCCGGTGAGCGGCCCATATCTCACGCTGGACGTGTTGATTGCTCCAACCTCAGAGCTAACAAACAATTAGTTTGTTAGTATATTTATCCCGTGAACATTGGAGTCAGTGATTAGAAATCCAATAGCGGGATGGTGGCAGCGTTCGGAGATAAATCTGGGCTCCGGGACTGGCGGTGTGGGCTGTGGGGGCGGGGGCGCCGGTGGGGGGAGGGGAGGCACCTCCGTGGCCTTGCCCGCCTGCCCCTGTGGCCAGTTTTTCCAGCTGCTTGTTGGCCGCTGGTCTGCCTGGCTGTCGGAGTGTGTCTCGGACAACTGGGCTGTCTGTGTGTCTGTCTGACTTCTTGCTGGACTGCCTGCCCGGCGCTCTGTCCTTCCCGCTACACCAGGCCCGGGGCTGCAGAAATATACTAGAGGACACTGAGTCACTCACGTTCTCCCGGGACAGACAGGGGCAGGCGTGCTGGGTGACCAGCGCTGCGGCAGAGGGACGGACGGACGGAGAGGGCACCCTGTGTTCTCCGGGTGGAAGGGGCTGACTGCCCGAAGGTCAGGGAGGTCTCCGTGGGTGCTGACCAGAACCTACCCCTTTTTCCCTCCGATGCCTTCTTAGCATCTTTCCTGTGGGCCTCCCATCGTGCAAAGGAAGCCCAGCCCCTCCCCGGACCGGCCAGCCAGCCTCCCACCATCGCGGTCTCCCTCACACGCGCAGCTCTTGGCTCACCGCCCGCGGTCTCCCTCCGCCACCCAGCAGGTCCGGCTGCCCCCTTGAGACAAGGTCGGTTCTGTTACAGACACACATCCTCCCCTTCAGCAACCTGGGCACCTCTGGACGCTCTTCTCTTTGTGACATTTTGTACCCTCCATGATGCTGTGGTCCCCAGACGGGCTCCGTTTTCCCTGACTGTGTCGTCCTAGCTCCTTAGGGTCCCTCTTCCTCTTTTGGCTTTTTAACTGTGCCTATCCCCCTGGGCTCAGTTCTCCAGCCCTTCAGCCTGCTCTCTCCTCATGCTTCCTGCAGGAGCTCCTCCCTCCTGCATCCCTCCATCCCTCCACCCCTCCATCCACCTCTTTCCCCTGCATCCCAGCATCCATCCCTCCATCCACCTCTCTCTCCTGCATCCCAGCATCCATTCCTCCACCCCTCCATCCACCTCTTTCTCCTGCATCCCAGCATCCACCCCTCTACCCACCTCTCTCCTGCATCCCAGCATCCATCCCTACATCTCTCCGTCCACCTCTCTCTCCTGCATCACAGCATCCCTCTGTCCATCCCTCCTGGTGATTCCCACATCTCTGCCTACAGCCCCGAGCTCTCCTGGTAACCCTGCTTTTCCAGGCTCTTCTTTCCCTGGTGTCCCCAAACTCACCACCCATTTGGTCAGCCTCACCACCTGTTTGGTCACTGAGCCAGAGCCTGGGAGTGGTCCATCATCCTCAATGAATCCTTTTGTTTTACCCCAAGCAGGAAGTCACCCAGGCCTGTCCTGTTCTCCAAATGCTTCTCGCATCTGCTCTCTCCTTTCCTCCCGTCACTGCCCTGGCCAGGCCACCGGCACCTCAAACTGGCTTGTCCACAGTAGCTTCTGCAGTGGCCCCCCAGCCTCAACTACACCCCCCACAGCCCCCAGGAGTGCATCCCAGCATTCCTGAAGCTCCGCACAGGCAACATCCGTACAATGGGGACAATAGTTCTTGCCCCTTGGGGACGTGGGTTAGTCTTAGTGGAGAGCCTGATGGTACGGTGGCCCCCATGTATTTAGCATTTACCATGAGTCTAGCACCATGCCAGGCAGTTTGGCATGGTTTTCTTTAATTTTTACCACGATTTTGTGAAGTAGGTGGTGTTAGCTCCCATTTTACAGATGTGCAGACTGAGACCCAGAGAGTTAAACCATATGCCTGCGGTCACAGACTGTGAGCGGTGGAGCTAGGATTTCAGTGTGGCTGTGCCAGAGTCTCGGGCTGCACCCTTAACCATGTGTGTGCTGTGGCGGGAGGGGCCCGCCAGGGCCTGCCCAGCACCTCAGCAGCGGCCAGGGCCTGTGGCCACCTGTCCTCAGAGGCCCAGAGCTTTCTGAGGGTTCCCTGAGTGTGTGAGGGGGAATTTCGGGGCACTGACCAGTGTGACTCTCATCAAACAAAGACTATTTTTTAATGCTCACTGGGGCATATGTTTATTGATTTTAGAGAGAAAGGAGGAAGAGGAGGGAGGGAGGGGGTGGGGAGAGAGAGAGAAACGTCGGCCAGTTGCCTCCCACATACGTGCCCTGACCAGGCACCGAACCCGTCACCTTTTGGTGTGCAGGATGACGCTCCAGCCAACCCAGCCACCAGTCAGGTCACACAGTCTTGTTTTTAAACACATAATTTAAGTACCATAAAATTTACCTTTTTTAACGTGTACATTCAGTGGTCTTTTATAGTGTATTCACACGGTTGTACAACTACGATCATTACCTAACTCCAGCCCAAATCCATCCTCCCCAGAGAAACCCCCCACACTCAGGAGGTCCTCGCCCGCTGCTCCCGCTCCTTCCGCCCCAGGCGGGCACTGATCTGCTGCCCGTCCCCCCGGATCTGCCTGGTCTGGGTCGTCCCTGTGAGCAGGGTCGTATGTGTGGCCTTCTGTGTCTGCGTCCTGTTGCTTAGCGTGACGTTTTTGAGGCTCACCCGTGCTGTAGCCCGTGTCAGGACTTCGTCCCTGTTTGTCGCTAAATAATGTTCCACTGTGTGATACACCCCATTTTCTTCATCCGTTCATCGCCTGATGGACATTTGGGTTGCTCCCGCTTTCTGGCTACAGTGAATAGGGCCACAGGGAACATTTGTGTACAAGCGTTTGTGTTGTAGTGTGTCCAAGTACACACGTGCTTTCTGTTCTCTTGGCTCGCCGAGCTGTGCAATTGCTGGGTCATGTGGTAACCCCATGGTTAACCTTTTTCCGAACTGCTTTCCTAAGCAGGTCCCTGGGCCACAGTGGGGTCCCCGGGCCTCAGTAGGGGCTGTGGCACATTTTCTGGTACTTTGGGACTGTTGTTTGTCGTTGATACAAGTCTGGTCTCTTCCTTACTCTGCTGCTGGATGGGGGAGTCTGACTGCCTCCGTGCAGACCGGATGCACGGGGTTCTGGAAAGGCTCGTCTTACGTGGAGGGGGATTGTGGCCGGCGTGTGAGTCTCTGGGTCCCCGGTCTCTGGGGTGACTTCTGAGCTCAGACAGTGCGAAGTGGAGACTTTCTCGCTCTGTGCGTCAGAGGTGCTGTTAGGGGCCACACCCCCCTGGGGGGCGTGCCTCCACCTTGAACAGCTGCTTAAATGTGTCCCCTCGGTTGCCAATGTGGAGAAAACCTCGATGTCCCACGGGAATGGTGACCACGGCCATTTATGGGGCAGTTACCACATTCCACAGGAGCCCCAGCTGAAGAGTCAGGGGGCAGGGCTCTCCCGGGCACGCGCTGCTGCAGGGCGTCATTTCAGGTCCTGCTGGGTGACGATGCAGCTTGCGTCAGGCTCCGGGGGCTGAGGTGAGGCGAGGTCCTGCCCGTGGAAACGTGGGTGCATCTCGGTGTCTGAAGAAACAGCTTTGACGCTAAACCAGACCCTCAGCTGGGGGGCAGTGCGACGACGAAGCCAGGACAGCACCGTGGGGTCACTCACCCGGGCACCAGGTGTTCACCGAGGGTCTTTGCTCTGCTGTGTGCGGGCACCAGAGATGGGCACTTACCTGACCCAGGTAGACAGAACTGCCCGGGTCTGTGGTCTGCACGTGCATGTGAGTCCTGCTCCTCCGCCTCCGGCTGTGTGAACTCGGCTGAAACAATAGCTTCTCTAATACCAGGGTTTTCATCTGCAGAATGGGCACAATAGCACCTACCTCACTGGCTGTTGGAGAGTTAACTGGTGGAATACACGTAAGGGGCTTAGCACAGACGCTGGCACACAATCTCCGGTCGGTGAATGTGGATGGAGGCTTTCTGGACCACGTGTCAGTCCGCTGTGGGCGCCGGCCTCGGGGGACCCATCCAGGGAACGGGGGCTGGGAGGTGCCCAGGACAAACGAGCGGGGCTGCCTCTGGACAGTCTCCTCCATAAAAGGACTTCTTCAGATCCAGGGTTTCCCACCGAGTCAGTAACTCTCGTTTCCCTGTGCTCTCGGTCTCCCGACAGACAAGCGGCCTCCGGGTCAGTGGGGCAGGGGCGAGTGAGGGACACGGGAGGCGGAGAAAAGCGCCAGACGGAACCCGCGCAGAGACCCGGCGCTGTCCGCGGTGCTGACGGCCTTCAGGGCGGCTTCTCACCTTGGAGGAGCACCTGCCCAGGGATCAGAGGGAATGTCTGAACTCTCTCTCTCTCTCTCTCTCTCTCTCTCTCTCTCTCTCTCTCTCTCTCTCTCTCTCTCTCTCTCTCTCTCTCTCTCCCCCCCCCCCCCCCCCCCCCACACACCCTGCTGTGAGTGTGTCAGGGGACCCCAATCAGACAGCAGTTGACCTCAGTAAGGTGCCCCAGGGCTCCTCCCTCAGTCCTGCGTGCACCGGGCACCCCAAGCTGGGCAGGAAGAGAGAATGTCTGGAGGGAAGGTGGCATCATGGGGTGACTGTCCCACCCTTCGAGGAATTCCCCCCGCATGCTAAGAGAACATGGGTAAAGCCAATGCCCACCCTTTCTAGAAGAAACTGAAAGAAATAACAGTAGGTAATGTTTTTGAGAGCCGGACTCTTTTACTTAGTCCTTACAATCATCTACGAGGTAGGGACTTGTTATTAAAGTTCTACAGACGAGGGAACAGAGGCACAGACCGGTTAAATCGCTTTCCTAAGTTCACAAAGCTAGCGAGTGGGCGGAGGTGAGGCTTACACTCAGGCTGCCTGACTCTGGAATCTTCTCTCTCAGCACCTCTCAGAGTCAAAATGAGAGAAGAGGACATTGACCGTCCATCAGCAAGAGGCTCCCTGAGCAGGTGTGCGGCCAGGACCGTACAACACCTTGCCGCCGAGAGTTATAGTGCGGGGGGCGGGTGCTGTCATCTTCCCCTGGATGGGGAGCCAGAGACGGGAGGCCCAGCCAGCCCGCCCTTTCAGCTTCCTCTGCGCCTTGTTCTGGAGTGAGTGAGAGTCGGCAAGGTGTGCCGGTGGGACCTTTCTTTACCTCCCCAGGGCATTCACGGTCTGTCTTCTGCCCCATGTCTGGGGTCTAGTGGATAGGCCAGTGTAGGCCTGGAAACTGTGGCTTCTCTTCCTCCCTCCCTCTTCTCTCCTCACTGACCGTTTGGTTCCTGGGCTGGGCCCCGTGTCCTGGTTCAAGTCCCCGATGATGTGGGAGAAAGCCCCAGGGACAGCCTCGCTTCCTGTGGCCGGGACCCCCTCACTGGGGAGCTGCCAGGATCCCCCCCCCAGGTCCTGGGAATCTGATCTGGGGTCCATCTGGGACGGCACCTGACGCCCCGAGCCGGCAGCCCCACAAGACCCCACCCACCTCATCCTGGGTCTCTTCAGACCTGCACTCAGGGCTGCACGCAGCCTGGGCCTCATCCTTGGCTGTTAGTTACTGGGCCGTCTTGCCCTTGTTTTCTGGCCAGCGCTACTGAAATGCAGAGGCCGAGGCTGCAGAGAACAGGGTTCCCCTCTCCCCCGGTCCCACGGCCACCTCTGGGCACTGCCTTTGGGCACAAGTGTTCATCTCCCCACCCCTTACCCCTTCTTCTAATTGTTAAAGATGACTTTTAGCCCTGGCCAGTGTGGCTCAGTTGGGCGGAGCATCGTTCTGTAAACCAAAAGGTCACGGGTTCGATTCCCTGGCAGGGCACACACCTAGGTTGGTTTGGTCCCTGGTCGGGTGTGTATGAGAGGCAACCTTTCATGGATGTCTCCCTCTCTCTCCCTCCCTCCCCCTCTAAGCATGTTCTCAGGTGAGGATTTTTTAAAAAGTAAAAAAAAAAAAAAAAGAAACAATTTTTAGAAACCTCAATGGGCTTTATGATCCAGCTACAAGCAATAGAACAGACCCAGTCAGGGGTGTGTGACTGCTCTGGTGACTGTGAGAGACGCTTTGTATGTGGTTGTCTGTATGTGTGTGGATGTGACTTTGTATGGGGCTAAATCTATGTGTTCTCTCTATGTGATTCTGCGTGTGTGTGTGTGGGGGGGGAGGGAGAGAAGGAGAGAGAGAGAGAGAGGCAGAGGCTCATTCCTTGGTGTTACAGAGAGTCTTCCCCAAGGAGCCAGTTCTCTCATCCCTCCCCTCCCTCCCCTCCCTCCCTCCCCTCCCTCCCCTCCCCTCCCCCCCCCTCCCTCCCCCTCCTTTACTCTTTGCAGTGTGTGTGTTTACGTGTAATCTATACCTACTTGTGTATTCCTGAAAACTTGCAGTGACTCATTGGGTGCAAGTGTGTGTCCGCTCATTGGGTAGATACATCTATGTACACGTGCCTTGGCATGTTCATGTACGTGTACGCGTGTGTGGGCATGTCCATCATTCAAGTGCCCGGCTCCCTGACTCAGGGTGCCCTGAGGCGCAGAGACGCCAGTGTCGGGGGTGTGGTGCCGACACGGTGCCAGACGCCAGCCCCCTCCACCTGACCAAGTTCGAGACGGCAAAGTTACTCCTTTGACACACTTCCAGCACCTGGCTTAATAGACCTTCCTGTGGGCACATCCCCAGCTCCGCACTGCTCCCCAGTGACTGGGGACCTTTTGTCAAGCACATATGAAATTAAGTGAAATAAAAATCATATTAAAAATTATTACCATCTAACAGCCATTAGTCTGCACACTGCTGTCAGCCTGTGATGGATTCCTCACTTACTTCAATGAATGTTCTAACGACAGTGATAAAATCACTCAGAAAAAATAGAATCAACTGTTAACCCTCTCCCCATCGAGACTTGTTTTTCTTTGAGAAGAATACAGTAAGGGGATCTCGGGGGGAGGGGTGGAGCCATATGTGACTCTTCAGGCTGAAAACGAGCGGGGTGCGGGGTGCCGGGCTCCGACCCCACGTTCTGGGAGAGAACTTTGCTCCCGACCGTGGGCCTCAGCTGTGGTTTCCGAGCTCGGGGCTCAGACTCGGGTCCCAGTTTCCAGTCTGAGCTGTTCCCGAGTCAGGTCAGGTAGGTCCTAGCTCTCGTGTCTCAGACTGTAAACGAGGTTAATTTATTTTAAAAGATGTATTAAGCATCTGCATCTGATAGGAAGGCCCAGGTGAACGATACGATGAATCTGAGCCGAGGCAGTGGCCCAGGGGATGGGCAGATCAGGGAGATGCTTTCCAGGCAGCGGAGCCGGGACTAGCTAATGGGTTTTGTTTGCAGCGCCGAGTGCGGTATTGTGGGTGTTTATCGCCGGAGCGACCAGAGGCTGGAGGACATTACTCACGGAGATAGGGGACAGACGGCCCTTCTTCCACGGGAGGGAAGGGTTTAGTGTCGGTTCGTTGGGCGTGGGGGGCCTCTGGGCATCCCGGGCAGCTGTGGAGGGGGCTGCTGGGCTCCTGGGTCTGCGGCCCCAGAGCAGGTTTGGGCTGGAGAGACCTGGGTACCCGTGGTTGGGGGAGAAGCCGCAGAGTGGACGAGACCATCCAGGGAGTGGACGGGGAGAGGAGAGTCTCAAGGACAGTGCCTGGAGGACAACCAGCTGTTGAGAAGGTTCCAGAAGGAGACAGAAAGAATGGCTGGGGGGAGACGGGAGAGGAAGATGTGACGTCTTCGAGTCCCGGGAGGGAGTGTTTCAAGAACCGGTGAGTGGCCGGTAAAGGGAAATGTTGCAAAAAACATCAGACAGAGACTGATGAATGTTGATGAAATGTTGACGGCCACGTGGAGGCCCCCGGTGACAGTGCTCAGCGCTGGGGGGGGGGGGGCGGGAGGGAAGCCAGGCGCAGACACATGCCCACACGCAGACCCCTCCTCCCGCAGAGAAGTTCCCGGCACAGGGTCGGCTCTGGGTGAGATGGTCGAGACTCGGTTTACCCAAACACAGAGCCTGGCCACTGTGATCGGAGACCCAGGCTGCCCTTGTCCCTGTCGGCTGGGTCCTGCCTGGTCTGCAGGAGACTTTCTGGTGTCACCTGGTGACCCTCAGAAGTGAAGACATACAAGAGAGGCGCCACCACCGCAGTCCCCAGGACCACAGGTTCACAGGCCCTGCTGGTTCCTCCGGAGGGAGAGCTTGGGGCTCCTTGGCTGAGGGTGGCGGGCCGCGGGGAAGCCCGCCGTGCGTGAACAATGACTCCACGGGGCATGAGGGGGTGACCTGTCCCCTCCCCTCCCGTCCATGAGGCATGGCGCCCATCGGAGCTGAGAGAAAGTGGCCCCTTGCCCTGTCCCAGGGTCCCCTTTGTGAGAGAGGGAGGCTGGGCGCACACTGGTCCCGATGGGCAGGAGACATTGGGCTTGTGGGAAGAAAGGCAATCCGTCTGAGGTCACAGAGCCAGCCAGTGGCCCAGTGAGGACCAGGGCTATCTGGAGGTGTCATGTGACCTCCCCAAGCTAGGCTGGACGTGGCGTGTCGCTGGCCTTTCGGCTCCTCCCTCCCGGTCAGCAGGGAGACGTTCCCCGTGCCACATCTGAGGTACCGTGGACCTGTATTTGCCAGGAAAGCCAACCGGGAGGACGGATGGGACGTCAGGGCCTGTTTGCCTGTGAACGTGACATGCAGCCGTGCCCGCACGGCCACCCCCGTAGGGCTCAAGGTCTTTCCCAGCACCGGCCGCCTCTCCCTGTCTGCTCTGTGGGGCTGGGATGAGTCTCCCCTGTTGAATGCAAGTAACGAGATCCGTTCTGTCTGGCTGGAGCTGAGAGGGGAGTATTTTTCCAGGGCTGGACAGGCCGCGCAGCCTGGGTCCCAGGCAGCCTCGCCCACCGCCGCCCTCTGTCCGGAGCCAAACAGCCTCTCGCTGGAGCGGCTCTGCCTCCGTGCACCCTGTCTCCTCCTCCTCCCCGCACGTGGCTCTCCTGGTTCCTCCGCGCCTGCGCACAAGCAGGGCTGCCCCGACCTCCGCATCTCTCCGCCGCTGGGCCAGGCCCCGGCTGCTCCGTGCTTCTGGGCGTAGATCCCGTGTTCCGGGACTGAGAGCCTGACTGGCCCAGGCCGGGTCAGGTGTTCGTCTCTGGTCCAATGAGCTATGGCTGGAGTCACATTGTGATACTCATATTGATGAGGATGACAATAATTATGATGGTGATGATGGCGATGACAGCCAACGTATACTGAGCCCTCGCCATGCACTGCTTCACGTGCTGTATGTGATTCGTTCCCACAGCGCTCCTGTGAAGCGGGTGCTGTAGTATCACCGGCCTCGCTCTGGGGGTGAGGCCCAGAGGGTCTCACCTGCCCCAGGTGCCGCAGCCAGTGCGTGGCTGAGCTGGACTCCGCGGCCAGCAGTCTGATACAACATCTGTGCGCCTCACCGCTGCATCACCTTGTCTCCTGCACGTGGTCACCAGGCCCACCCCCCAACAGGCAAGTTTTAGAGTAAGGAGGTGTGAGCTGGACAGACACCGCTCGAGTTGTCTGCTGTAGTCAAGTTCATGGACAGTTTGCAGAGCCCCGAGTGGCCCACGCAGCTTCCAGGAGTGGGGTGGCCTCAGGCACGGGCCAGAGGGATCGGGCTCTGGAGAACTGGGCAGCCGTCAGCCCAAGCCCCCGGAAGACCAGCGTGTGGCGACCTGGAGTGTCAATGAGGGTCAGGCCCGGAGGCTTTCAGTTGAAGTGCAGGGGTACACCTGGGACTGGGGCGGGGCCTGTGATCCATGGGCAGACACGGCCTCCCAGCACCGCCCCACCCCAGGCACGAGAGTCTCTGGGGGCTGCTGTGGGGCCAGGCACTCGCTGGCTGCAGCCAGTGTGGAGGGGAGCCCCAGCGGGCATCTGCGGGAGGCCGGAGCCAACGGGGGCTGACGTCTTCTGGTCCATGCCATGCTCCGCTGAGCACAGCCCTGAGCTCAGCCCCTGTCCCAAGTTATGACCCATTTCAGCCCGTGTGTCTTCACGAGGATCTCCTCTGTTCTTTGGGTGCCCAAGGCACAGTGTCCCCGGGGTGTCCTTCTCATCCCTGGAGGAATCCCGGCCACGTGATAGGCTCAAGTCAGAAGGTCCCAGCCTTGAATGTTCGCTTCATCACTGTCAGCGCGAGGAACCTGACGCAAGTTCTCCTGAGCTGTGGTTTGCTCGCACGAGCGGGGGCGGTGACTTGGCCCCGATGGGGAGGAAGGTGCCTGCATGGGCTCAGTCGGTGTACCTGATGTCGTTGGAGTCAGCCCTTCGTCCAAAGCTTGAGCTGTGTCCCTTTCATTTCCAGAAAGACACTGCCCGTGGATTTCTCTGCTCCGCGTGGCTGGCAGCCCGGCCCAAAGGCTGAAGTCCTCTGGGAGGTGCTGAGCACACAGGCTACAGGGCACAGAGGCTGCTGTCCCTTCCCAAAGGTGACGCCTCTGGAAGGACAGGCTCCTCGCACGTCACAGCCCTCAGACATGCTGTCCTCAGCCTGTCCCCGAGGCGCTGTGGGGACCTGCCCCCAGAGCACCCCCATCCCGGACATTTCAGACCTCACAGCACCCCAGCGTTCACCGGTTGAGAGGGGCTTGCACCCCGGCTTTGGGCAAAAGGCAAAGCCTTTCTCCATAGCAGCCTGTGGCCTGTTGGAGAGGGGATGGGACACTTCCTGCCTTGGCGTCCTGGGGCTACTGTGACACAGCACCACCCATCTGGGGGCTGAAAACAACGCAGATGGGCTCCCATTCTTGCGCCGCTCTGGAGGCTGGAAGTGGGGGATGCAGGTGGCAGCCGGCCAGGCTCCGGAAGGCCCCAGAGAAGGGCCCGTCCTCGCCTCCCCCACCTCCCGGCGGTGACCGGGCAGCCCCCGACACCCCTGGGCCTACAGCTGCATCACTCCAGTCTCCGCGCTGTCATCACCTGGCATTTGCCTCTCCTCTTCTTACACGGACGCGGGTGAAATTGGATTAAGGGCCCCTCTTATCCAGTGTGGCTCATTTTAGCTTGATCGCATCTTCAAAGGCCCTATTTCCCAATAGCGCCACATTCACACGTACCGGGTGTTAACACTTCACCAGGTCTACTTGAGGGGCACAGCTTGACTCATAGCACCTTCTGAGGGTCCCCGAGACCCTGCCAATGCCCTGCCGAGGACGGGGGGTTGTGGTCAGAGGGAGGACATTGGGGGGCAAGTACAAGGGGGCAAACTGGACACCTTGGGAGGCGGAGGTTGGGCGCACACAGGGCCTGGGTTAGGAAAGCAGCGGAGTGACCGCTACCCCAAGGACCGTGTCAGCTCTGAGACCTGCTGCCCGTTTCCAGAGCAGGGGTCAGAACTGTGAGTCCCGGGGCTGGGATGCAGCTGGGACTTCTGGCTGGAGAAAGGTGTCACACAGAGCTGATGGCCTCGCCCAAGACCCGGGCCAAGTACTTCTGGTGCTGTCTCTCGGGGTGACTTTGGGGTCCAGTAATTCAGAGACTGTTCCTAAGACTAAGGTCTCATGGGCAGTAGCTCACTCACTCATTCATCAAGTATTTCCTGTAGGCCTACTGTGTGCCAGGAACTGCACCTGGTACAGGGGGTTAGCCTCATGGAGTTAAGACACTGATCAAACAAATGCTCCAGAAACTTCTGCTCAACCATGATAACTTGTGCGTGTCTGCATACGAGGCCTGTCCTGGAAAAGTCCAGCCATTGTTAATAATGAAAATGGTTTGCAGGACATCAATGTAACCTGGCAGCCAGGGAGAGTGGACTGGAATGCGCATGTGTGAACCATGACAACTTCACTGTATTAGTTAGTGGGAGCGGTAGACACCACTGAGTGAGCATGTGTACTGTGTGGCCGTCACATTCAAAATGACTGAGTGAGTACAGCAATGAATCCGCATCAAATTTTGCATGAAGCTTGAACATTCCTCCATGGAGACTATTCGGATGATTCAGAAGGCCGCAGCTATGGGCAACTGATGATTGGCAGCTCCGTCACAACATGCCCGCTCATGCATTATGCCTGGGGCAGAGGTTTTTGGTGAAACATCAAATCACCCAAGTGACTCAGCCCCCCTACAGCCCAGGTTTGGTGCCCTGTGATTTCTGGCTTTTCCCCAAACTAAAATCACCTTTGAGAGGGAAGAGATTTCAGACTGTTGATGAGATTCAGGAAAATACGACAGGGCGGCTGCTGGTGGTTGGGAGAACTGTGTGAGGTCCCCAGGTGCCCACTTTGAAGGGGGCTGAGGCATCGTTGTCCTGTGTGCAGTGTTTCTTGTATCTTATATCTTCTTCAAATGTCTCTGTTTTTCATATTACATGGCTGGATGCTTTATATCTCCAAGCAGCTATAAAAACATGCCGTAGCCACGTTTTGCTTGTGGGGTCGGGGAACCGAAGCAGAGATGTTAGGGACCGAGAAAGAACGAGGGAAGGTCGGGCCGCGCCTTCCAGGTTGAGGGACGTGCGGGGGTCCTCTGAGGAGGAGGGCCTGTGCCCATTGGTGGGGACCGTCTGGCAGGGGTGAGAATAGTCTGAGGGTGCCGTGGCCAGCGACCCGAGAGCAGGGCTGCTCAGGGTCAGGGTCACTGTCCAAGGACAGAGGGAGCGGTGAGCTGGGCACTGATGCTTCCTTCCCCTCAGCCAGTTCCCTGCCTCTCACAGCGAGAAATGCTTGTTGAGCACCTAGTGGGGATCTAATTAGGGCCCAGGGCGCCTGGCCTCGCCGGGGAGAGCAAGGGGAGCCATGTGGGGCGGAAGGCTGGAACGCTGGGCAGGGAGCTGGAGGAGGGGGACCCAGCATACCAACGGGGGAGGGGAGGTTTCCGGAGGCCCCCCTCACCAAGACCTGTGACCCTTTGGGTCCTCCGATTCGCTTCCTGCCCTGACCAGGGTTGGCTCAGAGACTCCGTGGAGCTGAGCTCATGAAGTCCCTGAGGTCAAAGGGGCAGCAGAGTGGGGATGGCATGGTGGGGTGGACAGGTGGGGCTGTGACTGCTCTGGGTGGCTGGGCAGTCCTTAGGTCCCCCGGGCTGGTTATCCGGACTCGGTAGAGGGGCCGAAGATGTGGGCCAGGGGCTAGAACTGAGCAGGTGGGGAAGCTCAGGGGCCGGCAGCGCCTGCTGACAGTGGAAGGAGGAGCTGGGTGGGGCGGGGGCTGTGCAGCAGATTCCAAGGAGTTTAGCCATCGCACAGAGCTCAGGGAGGCCCTGGACTCTGCCGGCTCAGGCGCCTGGGGGTCCCCACACTCCGGGGAGAAGAGCAGGGCTCTGCACCACCAGTGCCGGACCTGGGAAGGCCAGCTGAGGAAGGGGGCCTGGGCGTCTGGGTGGTCCCTGTTCACCGCCACAGTCAGGACGCACAGCAGGGCCAGGTCTGGGCTGCCCCTGGGCTCCAACACGGGGAAGCTGTGTGACCTGGCCCATGCTCTTGACCTTTCTGATGGGGTTTCTCCGCTGTAAAGTGGGGGTGTGCGATTTTATCCCTAGGAGTTGCTGTGCCTAGAACAGTCTGGAGTGCTGGGTGATGGTGGCTGGGTGCGTGGTGAGGGTTTGGGTGTCCTGGGTGTGTCTGGAGCACCAGGGTCTGACCAGCGGCCTTGAGGGGAAGGGAGAGGTTGATGTGAGTAGGCCGAGGGTGAGGGACAACAGTATATCTGTCCCTCCTGGCACCATGGACTCACACATCTGAGCCGTGGGGAGAGGGCGTCCAGACCATTTCCACCGGGCATGCTGGTGCTGGGAGAGGCTTGCCAGGGAAATGGGTGTCACACCTGGGCAAGTGACCTACTGGTGCCCACTGCCGTCGACACCGGGGGGGTCACAGTTCACAGGCACGCACAGTTGGGTGAAATGATGCCCTCTGGTCTCACGCCCAAGGAACGAGGCACCAGGATGATGCCTGGGTCACGTGTCCACAATGCAGCGCTGGGTCTCGGCCGGGGGCAGGGAGGCACCTTGGGCGAAAACACGAGGGAGCACCGAGTGTCACGTTCAAGGGCTCGGCCGGCACTGGAGGCTGAGCGTGCCTGTCCATTTGCACCCTGGGTGCCTCACTCCCCTCTCCATAGACCCAACACTGACACGCCCATCTGTCCTCAGCCCGTCACCTGGGGACACCGAGTCTTGGGCCAAACTCAGGTGCAGAATCCACTGAGCCGATTCCTTCCAGCCAGGGGAGAGAGGGAGCACCGCCATCCTTTCCTCTGCAGGTATCCGAGCTCTCGGTCCGCTTGGAGTGGGTTGAGCAGGAACGGGAATTCACGGGCTGGAGCAAGGGAGACGTCTGGGGCCGGCTGGCCGCCGACACAGCTGTGTCCAGGGACTCAGGAGATGCCGTCTCTGGAGGCCTGAGCCTCGCGGTGCTGAGATCCTGTGCGAAGGTTCTGGAGCCCGACGGCCAAGCCTCCAATCCCAACCCCTCTACCTGCTGGCAGGTGAGGGAGGGCAGGAGGCGCTTCACCTGCAGGTGCGTCATTCCATGTGAATGGGGACAATGACAGCGCCCTGGATGTCGAGCTGAGAGGAGCCCCGGAAATGGTGCCTGTGGGCCTGGCTCTCCTCTCCTGTGCAGATCGGACCAGGGGTGGCTGACCTCCCGCCCCACCTGTGGCGAGAACCGAGTCCCAGGCCTGGTTCTCACTGGCCCCGGGCGTGGGGGTGGGGCTGATGGGGGGCGGTGTTGTGTGTACACGGAGGCAGGGCTGCTTTGTAACCGCCCCTGTGGTTTTTGCCACATCTCTGCACTCCCCGCATGATTATTTTCCCAGCACACATTGCAAATTGACCTTCTTCTTTTACAAAAATCTATCTCAAGAGGAAAACAGCCCTTGCTATGTGTGACACAGATTCGAAGTCTGGCCAGGGGAACTTACGGGCTGTGTGACTTGGGGATAATGCTGACCGCTCTGGGCCTCGGTTTCCTCACTTCTCCGTCAGGGACAACATGGCCCTGCCCCACAGGGTTCCCCGAGGACTGAATGAGTTACAAGGGGCAAAGCGCAGAGCAAGGCCAGACCCCCTGCCTCGTGTGTGTCTTCGCTGTACTGCCCTCATCAAGTGGGAAACCAGCATTGCTTGCTTTAGAGCGAGGCAACCGTGAAGATAAACACAATGAACGGGCAGCGGGGGTGTTCCCTTGCCGCCGGTTCCTGCAGCCTGCAGGGGGCGTCCGCCTGGCGCCTGCAGCCTCTGTGTCCAGGGGTGACTTACGGTGCCGGAGGGGCGTTCTGCACGCCGGCCCCGGCACTTTCTTCTTGAACTGGGCAGGTCTGAAGACAGTTACAAGGGAAACGACTCCCCGCCCACTAAAAATGCACTTGGCTTTCTGCCCGCCGGGGCCCATGTTCCGCCCTCTGGGAGGCACCAGGGCAGCAGTGGAGGGCTGGACGGAGGGATAGATGGATGCTCACCCCCAGGGTTAAGCTCCGGGGTTTTGCCTGTTGCCAGCTGTGTGGCCCGGGCAGGCTTCTCCCCCCGGGGCCGCTCCCGGCCTGATTCCCAGACTCTTGCATCATCTTCAGGGCACCAGGGGGCCTTCGCCCACGTCCTCCCGGCTGGAGAAGAGCCAGGGCGGCAACATCAAAGGGTGCAACCAGCAGACGGCGGCGGCTCTTTCCCACGCGTGGCTCTGGGCCCACGTCTGATTCTGCTGCTTTCAAAGACTGAGGAAGCTGGTGGAGGGGGCAGGGCCCACCACGAGGGTTGTGGGAGCTGCGGTGGCCTCTGTGCACTGCCGTCACCGAGGGGCCACGTGGGCACCCACGGACGCTGCCTAACGAGCACCCGTGGGGCAGGGGTGGCCTGGGTGCGCCTGCACTCAGTGAGCAGAACAGTGAGATGTGACTGGGAGGACCAAGGGGCCTGCCCGGCCTCCCAGAGCTCGCTCCTCGCCGATTTGCTGGTGACCCTGCACCAGCCTCTTACCCTCAGTGCGTCCAGGTTTCTTTCTGTAGAGCGAGGGGCGAGCACTGCCACCTTTGGGCCTCAGAAGGTCCCAGAAGAGGCAGCCCAGAGCAGGAGGAGGGAACCTGGGTTCAAGAGCCAGCTCCGCTGGGGTTTGCTGTGTGACCCCGGGCACGTCCTGTGGTCTTGGTTCCGGCCCTGGTTCCCCGGGTTCATCTGGCTGATTCTCCTGACTTCAGCCTGGGGGCGGGGCGGGGCTAGAGAGAGCCCACCTGGTGTGGCAGAGCACGCCTGCTCGGGGGGCGATTCCTGCCTGCCGGGGCCTCTCGGCCACCTCTCCACACATTCCAGGGGGCCGTGGGCTGGGCGGGAAGGGAGGGGACAAGGGGTCTAAACAGCTGGGCTTTGCTGTCACTCAGACCTGGTAGGCACCCTGGCTCTGTACCTGCCCCCGTGGGACCCTGGGCAAGGGTGGTCTTCATCCTGAGCGTCTGTCTTCTCATCTGCAACACGAGGGAGATGGCCGTCTGTGTGACAACGACTCCAAGGAAGGGTAAAGAACCGGGCAGTGTCTGGCTCCGAGAGGGCGCAGAAAGGGCTGGGTAATAGTAGCAGTACCGATCGCCGTTGGGTTTTGCTGGTGGTCGTCTCGTTGTGCGGTTTCAGAACCCGGGGAGTGGCCGGGTACTGCAAAGGTGGGGAGGCCAGGGCAGGCCAGGGCTCCGGAAGCAGAAGGGTTAAGTATCCATGGAAACAGGCATGCATTATTTACGCAGCCTAATGAATAAAACATTTATGTGGTAGGCTAATAAATTCCCTCACACAAAGCAAAGTAAGCTGCGACTTAAATATCGGCCTCCGCTGGCTGGCTGAGTTATGGGGCCTGCTCAGGGGGACCCTCTCGGGTTTACGCCTCCATCCTCTGGAGGGAGGGGGAGGGGGGGTCAGACCCGGAGGAGGGGGAGGCCGAGACTCTGCCTTAGTGGCTGTCCGGGCCCTTCTGATCCCAGGTCTGAACCCTCTGCTGGCCCTGCTGCTGCTATGACTCTGTCGCTCCCAGCCCAGAGGACTGGGTGACGGATGGGGCTGGTCCCTGCCCTGGGACTGGCCCTTGTGGGGTAGAGAGAGCCAGAGGAGATGGGGTCCGAGGAGCTTGGACATGCGCGCTGGGCTACCTGAGTGCACACCAGGAGGTCTGGGCCCCGCTGGCCCACCCTGGGGCAGGCTGGGATCGTCCACACAGGCGGGGCGGGGGCAGCCAGGGGAGCTGAGACGAGGGTGGGGCAGTGGGGCAGAGGGGGGAGGGGGAGCCCCGTGTCTGGGGACACACAGCCGCTCCCCTACCTGGTCCCCGGGGCTCCTGCCTCCCCACAGTTCATCTCACCACCGTCATTTGTTTCTCTGTGTCCGCCTGCTCTGTCTGTCCCCTCTCTCTTCCTCTTGCCGTCTCGTCTCTCTGTTTTCCTTCTCTGTCCCTGACGGGCTTTTTCCCGCTGTTTCTGTCCCTCTCTGGACCTCTTGTTTTCACTGCCGGCCCGTCTGTCTGCACCCCTGCGTCCTTATCCTGGTCAGGCTCTCTTCCTGCCTCTGGCTCTTTGTCTCTGCCCGGGGAGTGTCCCATGGCGGGGGGCGGGGGTCCTATGCCTGGACCAGGGCATGTGGGACCCCCGCTGACATGGGTCCCGAGGAAGCGTGGTTGTGAAGGAGGCGGCGGCTCCCCCAGGATCTCAGAAGCTGAGCATTTGTCTGGGAGACCCTGGGGGATGCAGGGACCCTGGGGAAGTGAGCTCAGGCTCCACACGACGGGGCGGACGTCGGGCCTCCCGAGCAGGTGTGCTTTCTCAGTCCCGTCCTCGGGAGAGAAGAAGCCACACAGCAGACCCTTTCCCTGGGGGAGCCTGGGAAGGGGGATTGACACTTGGAGCAATTAAGTCCTGCTGGGTCCTCCCTGGGGCGGGTCCTTGCCGTGGTTCTGGAGTGAAACCCAGTGGTAACGATCTCACCCCTTTGGCACAGCCTCTCCCGCTCCAGCCACCGAGCTGGGCTTCCTGCCGAGGCCCATGTCTGCAGCACTGGGGCGACTGCTTCCTGGGGCCCCCAGCATCCAGCGGGCTGGCTGGTCATGCTCCGTCCCTACCCACCCTTCTGGCCATCTTGCGTGACAGAACCAATGACCTCCGACATAGTGGTGTAAAGTGCCATTTGATTATGTTCATGATTCCGCAGGCGGGGGCGTCAGGCAGATGCCAGCAGGTCGGGCAGGGCACGGAGGACATGGCCCTCCTCTGGTCCCTACGTCTGGGGACCAGCTGGGTGGCTTGGCCAGCTGGAATGGCTCAAGGGGGACCACACGTCTGAGGCCTCGGGTCTCCTCTGAACGGCATCGACAGGGGCTGAAGTGTCCCTGGTGGTGGCTTTACCCACACCTTGGTCACCTGAGCTGGGAGCGCTGAGACAGGAAGTCGGGCGAGCATTGCTTTCTTCCTCTCTTTGGGCTTCCTCAGGGAATGTAGTTGAACTTCCCACTCGGTCCTGGCTTCCCCTGAGCGAGCTTTCCCAGCTTTCCGCCGGCAACAGCCTGTCCTCCCAAAGGCTGGGCCTGGGATCGGGCGTCGCTTCTGCCAGATCCTGTTGGTCGAAGCTGTCACAGACCAGCCCAGATTCAAAGGGGCCTTGGCAACAGCAACTTGGAGACAAGGGACCCCATCACCCAGTGTCGGGGTGGAAGGGGAGTTCTCTCCTGGTGTCCAGTCTGGGTCGAGGCCTGAGCTTGTGGGCCAGGTGCCTTAGGGTTCCCGTCCCAGCCCTGAGCCTCACCAGGCCCTTCTGGGGATTTCACGGACAATGAGAGTGTGGCTTCCGCACGTGGAGCACCCACCACGTGGGAGGCAGCTCGCCATCCTCCCTGGCCCCACTGAAGACCCCGGGGAGGCACCTGCCCCCTGGGGGCCCTGGCAGCTCCCACATCAGAGGATGCCCTCCAGCGGGACCGTGCCCAGGGGCGGTGGACAGGCGGGCATCAGCGGAGACCTGCGGTGGACTCCACCCTTGTGCAGGGGAGGTGAGGGGGCTGAAATCCCAAGGAGACCGGCGTTCCACTTGAGAGACACCCCTCAGGTGGGGGGCACTGGTGAGGGAGGCGAGTCTGCTGGCCAGGCCCCCGGCTTTGGGACCACCAGCCCGATTCTGCTCCCGGCTCTGCCACTTCTCGCTCTGAGGCCTCGGCCATGCCACCCCTTGGCGTCTCATTTCCTCTCCGGCCCAACGGGGCTGTGAGCGGCGGCTGCCTCCAGGGTCTGCGGTGAGGTTAAGTTAGGTGCCCTTCACGAGCGCTCGTGGAGGGGCTTGCGCACAGGAAGCGCTACACGTGTGTTCTGTGTGTCTCTGATGAGCACGTGTGTGTGCATGGGGGGGGTCCTGCAGTGGCGGGCGGTGTTGGTGCCAGTCTGACTGGGAAATCGTGCTGAAGGGGCCACGTCTGTCCTCAGACTGGTGGCTCCTGGGATGTGGGAGGCGTCTCTTAACTCGTTCATCATGCCCGAAAGCTCTGTTTATCCCCGTTGTGTAGACGAGGAGAGGAAGCCGAAGTCACCAGGAGGCCCCCTGAGGGTTCGGGCCTGGCCTGCTCGGCACCGCTCTGTCCACACACACACGGCACACGGCCCAGATCCTGGCCAGTGGGTGTGGGTTGGGGGCGGGGCAGGCCTTCTGTGTGAACCACTGACCTGCGCTGCGTCTGAGGGGGTCCACCGAGCCCCGGGGCATGCCAGCTCCTCACAGGGGCTGGTTGTCACCCTAGAGACGGTGAGCAAGGAGAGCAGAGCCCGGCCACTCCCCCTCCCCCATCCCTGAGCCCTCCGCCTGCTCCCAGCAGGGGGTGACCGGGGCAGCGCCAGGAATAGGGGATCCCAAATGGGATTTACGGGCCTCCTGGAAAAACCCCACTGAGACAGCAGCTCCCAGGGCTCCTGTCCTTCAGGAAGGACTGGGTGACTAAGGTCAGTGGCCGTCACAGGCTTTGGGATTAGGTATACCTGGCTTCAAATGCTGGCCAGCGCACCGCTGGCTCAGTGAACGGTTTCAGACAGGACGGATGTGCTCTGGCCAAGGGAACACCCTGGCAAGCCCATGGGCCCCAGAGTGAGAATGGCAGGCTCCTGGGGGCAGCCACGGGACTGCAGTCTGCAGTGAGCGCAGAGCAGGGAAGAACACCCAGTGTCTCCGCGGAGTCACTCCTCGCCTGGATGTTTCCGGGACCGCCAGCTTTTCACCCACCTGTTCAGGTACGGAGGCTGTTAGGCAAGCCTAGCTAGCCGATCAGCCAAAAGAGCTCTCAGATTTAGAAGCCACTCACTACAAAACGTGGTCAGAGTGAGCCTCTAACTCCACGTCCCCAGAGGAGAGTCCATCCCGTCACTGCCACTCAGAGGCCACCGCCCAGGTGCTGGCTGGGCCCTGCCGCCTCCCATGAGCGGACGGCACCAGTCAGAGCCGCCTCTCCTGACTTCTTCCCGGGGCCCCCAAACCGTCTGTGAGGTCATTTACAGTAGGAAGGTAATCATCGTTCCTTTATTGATTCACCAACTGTTTTTGTGCTAATAGGTGCCGGGGATGCGATAGAGCATAAGATAGATACAATCCTGCCTTCTGGAGGTGTCTGGAAGCCCAGGTCCCAACCCTGGTTCTTTGTCCTACTCACATGTCTGGGGTCATGTGTCTACTCATATGTCTACCCATACGTCATGTGTCTGGGGTCCTACTCGCCGCGTGACCCCAGACACATGACAGCCTCTCAGAGCCTCGTTTCTGCTCGTCCGCGGAGTGAAGGAGCCTAGCGCTCGCTTCTGAGAGAGACACTCATAGGGGACAAGAGGGGACGGGGCTAGGGCTAAACGGCTTCGCATGTTCCTTGTTTGGTAGATTTTATTTGGAAACATAAATGTTTTACACATATATAGAAGCACAGTCTTTAGAAACTGGAAGCGAGTGAGACCAGCGAACATCAATGTGTGTCCGGTGGTCAGTATAGTCCCAGTGAGAGAAAGCATCTCAAGTGGCTTTCAAAACCAGGGATTTGGCTGTATGTTTCGTATTAAAGTCAATTTCAGGAATCACATTGTTGGTGAAGTGCTGGCCCCGTCCTTCGGGTGCACAGAGTAAAGTGAAGCTGATGAGGATTCACGCTGGCGTCACTGAGGACCAGGAGGTTTTGTATCGGGGAGAGGAGATGCAGACATAAAATCTGTGGAGTGGTCTAAACACCTTGCAGTCCTAAATTTGAAACCAAAGTAGTATAAATTCATTGTATATTTTATCTAGAACATTTCTAAAAGAAGAAAAAAACCCCACATTCCCTATTTCTACCCGCTGAAAAGCACTAAAAATGTCGAACAACTCAGTAGCAATGAGCACCCCTAGTGCCCAGACTATGGTCTCTGAATAGCATTTTACCCTCAGAGAAACCAGGAGAAATGATTCGTTTTTGGAGAAATGGTTCATTCCAGGTCTAGGGTAGGAAATGTACAGGATGAGCCTGGACTATCTTGCGAAGGAATGGCAAAGACTGCCTAGATTGTGTCAGAAGGAGTCAGAAGCAAACCTGAAAACTGGTAAATAAAGGGAAGGAATCCACTCTCATCTTGCCATTCACGGGAACATGACACCAGGTAACCAGTTAATGGATGAAGGGAAATGTCTCGTTACGGAAGTTATCCAGCTGCTGCGTGAAGAAGGACTCGTGAACAAGAATGTCACTGTTCTGCAACCCTAATGAAATCATGGATCTAGGCAATGAGCTTCAGTAGTTGCAAATGTTTCCAAGAAAAAAAAAGATGGCCAGACATGATAGATTTCTTGTTGAAGTAGGCAATACTACTGATAGAGTAGTGCTGCCAATAAAATAAAATAAAACAAAATAAAATAAAATAAAACCCGATCACTCTGTAGACTAACTACCAACTTAGAGGCAACATAGAGGATGGAGGGACGGGTTGAATGACGTCATCGGGACGCACGGAGCAAAACGCAGATGGGTGAGATCTTCTGCAGGACAGGTGACCTGGTTTCTTCACCAAAACACTGCAAAGGAAACAAAAGAACAGGACAGAAGCCATAGACGTCGAGACCAGAGAGACATTGTCCATAATATATGGACTTTATTGGATTTTAATTTAAACAAACTGTAAAAAAAATGTATCAGACAATTTGGTAAATATAAACCTTGACTGGATGGTATTTAGTAAATTATTATTATTAACTTGTAGGTGTGATGATGATATTTGGTCATTTAAAAAATCTTGTAGACACACAGCTGAAAGCACAGATGAGTGGGAAGGCGGGCTGATGTAGGATTCAGACTGATGTAGGCGCCAGGCTAGACGGGGCATTGGTGAGAACCAGGGGCCGTCAGAGGGTCTGTGTACCCAGGAATCCACAGCCAAACGGCTGTGGTCCGGAGCGGATGAACGTGGCTCTCAGGAGACCTCGTGGGCAGGACCCGGGCAGATCAGTAAGAGGGGCATCCAGGGGTGTGAGTGTGGAGCAGGAGGAGGGAGGGTGGAACTCCGCCCAACGGCTGGGAGCTGCAGGCCTAGGCTCAGGCCTCCCTCGTCCCTCAGCCCCCCAGGCCTAAAGCTTGGAACGTGATTCGGACGCAGGTTAAGGTCTCTGCCCACAGTCCAAGTCCTGTCGTTCTAGGAGCAGGCGTAGCTGGGTCCAGAAGGCAGTCCTATCGAGGATGAATGAGTTTAAGAGAAATAAATTATGTTTCACCACATCTGCAGTGGAGAAAACAAAGTAAGGGTTAGGTATTAATTAAGAATATTTGTCATAATGGACGCCCCATGGTTGTGTCTGCTTCTCAGGCCCAGGCCCCGTTCCCAGGTACCCCCAGCTTTCTTCCCGGAGACCCCAGCACTTGCTCGCCTTTCTGCTGTCAAGCCTGCTCCACTCCCTCTGTTCCTTGGGTCCCTCTTCCAGGACTGGGCCATCTTATCTCCTGCTGTCCCTTTCTGCCCTGGGGGGCACAGAGGTCAGGGTTCCTGGAGACAGTGTAGCTAAGGAGAGAATGGGCTTTGGTGACAGACTGACCCAGCTGCCTGGCTCGGCCGCTGTGTGACCAGCTGTGGGACCCGGAGCCCCACTGAGTTTCTTGCCACATCTGAAAACGGAGATAATAATTGTATCTACTTTCTAAAGTTCCCAATAGAACTTCCTACAATGACAGAAGTGGTCTATATCTTTGCTGCCGAGCACAGTGGCCGCCGGCCCCGTGAGGCCGTGGATCAGCGGACGCGGGGCGAGTCCTGGCGGAGACGCCCGGCACATGGAAACCACACACACTCGCATGAAAAAGAACGTCAAACACCTCGTCAATATTTTTAATATTGATTATACATTAAAGTGATATTTTGCATTATTGGGTGAAATAAAACATTATTAAAAGCAATTTCATCCATTTTTACCTTTTAGAAATTGTGTATGTGGCTCACATTATATTTTATTGGACGGCGTTTGATAGGGTCTTGAGGAGATTAAATAATGGGTGTAAAGAGCTTAGTCCAGTACCCTGCACTTGCAACCCCCCCACCCCGCCCCCGTAAATGATAGCTGTTGCTTTTGTAAATATGGTCCTGAGTGGGCGCAGGTCGGAGCTCAGGTGTCAGCAGGCTGGGGTCTGGCTTCCTGCCGCGTGGGCGGAGGAGGGGGACGCCCACGCAGCACATACCCCCCCAGGTGCTGGTGACGAGGGCGGGCTTTATTCGGGCGGGGCCGCTGAATCCTCACACGGCCCATGGAGGAGATGCTGTTGTCCCCACTGGACAAATGGGGACACTGAGGCTCAGGAAGGCAACATGACTTGCCCAGCTGGTTTTGTGACAGGGCAGGAGTTCCTGACCCTGGGGGAAGGGGCTCTGCCTGCCCCGAGGAGGGGTCGGGGCCGGAGACACACCTGCCTCCTTCCTCCCCACCCCGCTCCATCTCCTCTCTCAGGTCCGGGGGGGGGGGGGGCCCAGCCGGCCTCCTCTCCCCTCCCCTCCTTTCCTTCCCAGACTTCCAAAGGAACAGATTTATTTCTCCAAATATAAATGGACTCTTTCCCACAAAGACACCACATATGTCGTTTCAAACGTTATTTGTTAACTTCATCAAGCAAAGTACAATTCTCCGGCGCTAATGTCAATCTCCACAGCTCATTGGGTTTTTTAAAATAGTGGAAACACAGCCCTCCTCTCCCAGCTGCAACGAGGGAGGCCGCGCCCGCGCGCCAGCCGGGGAGAGGGGCCCTGTGCTTCCCCGCTTCTCGCCCCAGAAAGAGCCATAAAACACGCTCAGCGCCCGAGCACGCGCCCATTTGACAAAGACAATTTGATTTGTCCGCAGCTTCTAAAATATTCATCCCACTTTGATGGACTATCGTTTTATAAATATAGATTATCATTAACCGACACCAGTGGTGCGCTGCCGGCCGACCCAGCGCCACGCCACCGGTTCGGGATGAAGACGTCCAATAAAAAAAAATCATTATCTCTGTCTGCGCACCCTGATCTGTATGGTTCGCCTCATTTGCAGTGCAGGGGTCAGTAACTCACGCTAACTGCCTCTGTTTGTGCATTTCACTGCGGGGCCACCCCTGCTGGGGAGACTGGCAGGACCTGGGGAAGGAAATGAGGTGACTGGGGGGGAGGGGGCGCAAAGCAGGCCCCAAGGCTCCCTCCGGTGGGCTCCTGGCCAGAGGGCAGGGGTAATAATGTGTTTCCAGAGAGACAGTGGGGTGGAGTGGGCATGGACGTGATTTTGGAGCGTGTCAGACCCGGCCCCTCCACTTACTGGCTGTAAGACGCTGGGCAAGAGAGTTGAACTCCCTGTCTCAATTTTGCCGTCGGTGCGAGGGGAACCGCAACCCGCACCGGTCTCCTGGGAGGCGGAGCCAAACACGTGACCCGGCACTTCGGCACACAGTGGCTGCGCGCGCAGCGATGGTGCTGACGACCGCTGTTCTCCGCATCGACCCTGAGCCCTTGAACAAACTGCTTCCCTTCCCGAGCCCCGCGTGCTTCCCATGCAGGACAGTCTCGGTCATACCTGCCTCCCACAGCGGCAAAGACGCAGTGAGCCGACACGCCCAGAGAGCTCAGCACACTGGATGGCGCACGCTCAGCACCCTTCAGGGCCGTTCGGGTTAGGCTCGGTGGAACCACAGACAGAGCAGGGAGTGGCTTGCCCCGAGAGGCACGGCCCCAGCAGCCTGGCTGCTCGAGGGCGCAGAGGGCGTGGCGTGTAAGTCGAGCAAATGGTGGCTTGGGGTGTCACGTTGAGATGGATTCGGAGCTGTTCTATCAGGGTCTCTGATTCTGCCCTGTCGCCCCCTCCTCTGAGAGCTCCGGGTCTGGGTGGGACCTCAAAAAGAGACGGGGGTGGGGTGGGTAGGTTGATGAGCGCCGTGCTGACAGGGAATGCATTTTGAGGTGGGGTTCAAGGTTTGCCTGTCCTCGGAAGCAAAACCTCGTCTGCTCCATTTCCTCTTGCAATTAGCCGTTTGCAAGAAATCCACAACCAGGTACAGGGCAAAAAGCAAGTGCACAGACGCCTCCAATAGAAGGTGGCCGGCGGGGCTAGGGCAATGGCAGGGCCAGTGTATAAGCCCAGGAGCCAAGTGAGAGCCCAGAGCAAACCTCCGCCACCCTGCCCAGCAGTAGAAATAAAAAGAGTGAAATCTACTCTTGACCTCAAGCTCCAGCCAGGGCCACCAATGGGGGCAGGGGGTCCTAGAACCTTCCAGAAGATCCCAGCACTGGATTCCCTGTCACTCGCTGAAACAGGCACGCTGTGCGCCAAGGCCTCATCTCACCCCCCGGGGCCCTCAGCCCCAAAGTTTATTTAAGCGACAGAAACGCACCCAGCGACGAGGAGGAGTGTGACGCCGCTGTCAAGTTTTAGACTTCGCCATCAAGCAAAAAAAATTACATCCCGTCCCGACGAGCGACTAATCAAGGCATGGCAAACGGTCCTGCAATAAATTACTCCGGCGCGAAATAAACCACACAAACAGACCGATGATAATAAATGTAAATTATTTCTCTGAAGAAATTTTCTTGGTATATGAGTAATACGAACCATCAGGAAGGCGTCTTCCTTAACATTAATTACAGAAAATGACAAGTGAGCTGATGACTGGGAAGGCTCATTATCTGAGAACATATTCACAACTTTGCAATTTGCGCGAGATGTACTCCGGCTAAATTAATCTCCCTTCTTTGCATGAGCCTCTTCTAATTTTCATGTTATTAACAGGTTTGCAGTATCAGTCAGTGCTTGTCACTCTAATCAGGTTTCAGCATGTTCGCAAAAGCGAAGCGTCATTTATAAGGATAAGCCCTCATAATGGTGCTTGCTTTCATGTGGAGAATTCTACAAGGCTGCTTTTAATAAGGTACTTTAATCATCTCCTTTGCTCAACTTTTGGCCCCACTGTTCCTTTATGAAGAGTCATTAAAAGACTTTGAAGTTCATCAAGGAGGAAAAATTCACGACATTGTTCGGGTGAGGTTGGGGAAGGTTCTGAGAGGAAGCCTGGAAGCAGCGAGGAGTGAGCCCAGAGCCTGGTCGAGGGGCAGCCCGTGCCCATTGTGTCTGCCACCCTGCACTCTGTGGGGTTGCTGCTCCCCCAAGAGCCCCCTGGTCCATCCCACAGGGCGAGTTTCCGGGAGGATGCTGAGAGAGGCTGTGGGGCTAGGTCAGAGACAGGGCCAGCCCGGTCAGGACCCTGGACAGCTCCGAACGCATGCCCTCCCTCCGAGGAAGGCTGGGCGCTTTTGCAGGATTTTAGATCTATTTCGATGGTCTGCTTTGCTTTGGAACTTACTGACTCTTTGGGACCAGACCGGATGTCTCTGAATCCAGAGAGTCTTCCTCACTTTTTCTAGGGTTTTCAGTTCAGAGGGGAAGGCTAAGTTTTCTCTCCCAGCAGGAGTCTGCTTGGGGTGCTTGCAGCCTCAGCGGGCTGATCAGCCAGACCGGGGTGTGCATGCCTGTGCGTGCACGTGTGACCCCTCCTTCTGCCGCGTGGCTCTCGGGGCAGAACGGGGCTTGTCATGGAATCAAGGCTCAGGCACACGCCCTGTGTTCTGCTAAATTCCCTCGAGAGAAGTCGAAAATGTCCTCACTTATTTCCATCGACAGAGACGCATGACCCTAAGTTCGCCTCTGGCAATCCTTGATGGTCTCCGACAAACCCTCTGAGCTCACTGTGGTTGCAGAGAATCCTTCTTGCTGGGAAGCTCATCTCTTTGACAGGATGCAAGCCCGAGTCTTACCTTGGCCACGCACTTTTTCCGTGACCTCGGACAAGGCACACTTCTCGGGCATCATCCACATGACTTTTTAAGGTTTCCTCCAGCTTGGACCTTTGTGGCAGTATTTCTGGGGTGTGTCTTGCAGCCCCACTCTCCCCCATGAATGGTAGGGATGGTGACTCTGTGTCCCAAGGCGGTAACATATTCAGAGCTTGCAAGAAAGAATCTTCCTTCTCTCCCTGTGGGTGTGGGCTGGTCTCGGAGTGGTGACAGTGGGGGAGCCTCGGCTCTGTCCTGGCTGGGCTACTGTCAGCAGAAACTTTGTTTGGATCACAGTGGTCACTCTTCTCTGAGACCCTCGTCCCCAGAGCAATATTCATGCTACCTGGCCCTGCCTTCTGGCCATAGCTGATTCGATCTCGGCTCAGCAAGCCAGAGTCTGTCTTCTATGAATCCAGAGTTGGACTAAGGGAAGGCCAGACAGGGTTAGCGGATAACTGGATCTACAGTGTGGACACTTAAGAGCAGTGGGGCTGCCATATTTCCCATGGGACCTGGAGAGGCAGGACGGCTGGCATGCAGGCACGGAGAGGGAAGAAGCAAAGACGGGAGGCAGAGGGAGCCCAGGTCCCAGCTCCAGGTCTTCTGGGAGCCCTTGGGTTCTAGGAGACATCCCTGGATCCTAAAACTACACCTCCTTCTCCTACTAAAGCTCACTTGGGTGTGTTTCTGTGACTTCCGACCAAAAAGACCCAACCAGCACAGCTTCCTTGGACGTGGGAGGCACTGGCCTGCGCCAAACCTAACCGCCAGCTCCAAGCAGGGTGGAGCCGGGGACCCGATGAGCGAGGGCTCGTGGCTGTGCAGGTCCTCAGGCCGGCAGGGAGGACACAGACCCCACTGGGTCTGAGAGGCCGAACCCTCAGTGTGCAAGGGCTCGTTCTGGAGGACGTGGGATGTGGCTTATGCAGCTGGCCCCAGCGGACAGGGAGGGGGGAAAAGGACCCTTTGGCAGCTGATGGCTTTAGCTCAGAACTAGAAAGGGAATCTTCAGAAACTTGATTCTTCTCACGCCCTTTGCAACCTGTCTTTGTTTCTCAGTCCTATGTTTTCAAGTCTCTTCAGAGAGGCCAGCCTGGCTTAGCTCTGCGGTGGGGGCTGGGGGGCCTTCAAGGAGGGACACCCCCAGGGATGCTGGTAATGGACCCAGACAGAGGACCCTGAGAACGGAGCTTGGGGCCTTTCGGTCAGCGCCCCTCCCAGCCAGGTGTGTCTTACTGACTCACCTCCCCTGTGCCTGGGAGGGCTCTGGGCTTTAATGACTCCCCGCCCCCGACTCACCCAATGGGACTCAAGGCCATTAGGGTTCATTCCAACAAGCAGAAGAATGAGGTGTCTGGGTTCAACTTAGTAAGTGATGATGGGTCACCTCCAAGGTCAGGCGGCAAAATTGCATCTGAGTGTAATAAATCCGTTTGCACTCTTTCCAGAGGTGGCGGCTGCACCTTCGGGGGAAGGACCCCAGTAGAGGGAGGATCGCTGGCGGCACGGCGTGAGCCCATTTTGCAGACAGACTGCCCCTGGCTGGGCCGAGGCGGGCCAGGGCGGGCTGTGATCAGAGACTGGAGAGGGCAGCAGGCTGGGCCCTGCCCTTGAGGCCCGAATAGCACTCAGAGTGGCCCTGAACGCCGCAGAGGGTGGAGGGAGGGGGCATATAAGATTCAAAACAAAACCAGCGCTCAACTGTAGGTCTGGTGTAAGAGGTCCCACCAAACTCTGGTTTTCCCCATGATGGCTTATTTATTTACATTTATTAAAAATTCTTCCATCCTTCCTCTTTATTTTAAAGTAGCTCTGCTTTCGTGGACCTCTAAGCTTGAGCATCCTCTGCCCATGCAGTGACTCCGTGCTCCTCGTCCAGGCCGACTACGTGGAGCAGGGGGTCCCGGGTGGGTGTGGGGGTGGGCGAGCCGGAGTGTGCCCTGCATGTGTGTGTGTCTGTGTCCACGGGTGCTCGTGAATTTTTGCATGTGTGTGTGCAGGAAACCAGCTGGGGTGGCCAGAGCCTGTGGAGACGGGATGGGCTCACCCCGAGTGGGACTCTCTCTCTTTGTCCCTCTGTCGCTTCTGAGCACATGGGGAGGGCCCTGGCAGGGCAGGCGGTGGGGCACAGCCAGACAGCGGCAGTGGGGCAGCCAAGCCGGTTACTCAGGTGCACAATCGGACCCAACAGACAAGCTGGCAGTGGCCCTGAAGGTGAGGCTTTCTCCAGACCCCCTCCTGGGGACTCCTGCCCAGGTCAGGCCAGGGCTCGGGCGGGGGGGTGCATACCCTCAGGTAAGAGGTCTGAGCGGATGAGCAGGAATGGCTTTTCGCTCTCCTCTCCAACACCCAGGACCCTTCCTTCACCTCTCCGGTCCCCGCTCAGCAGGTCCTGTGCTGTGAAAGCTGTAGTCCTAGAGCTCCAGCCCAAAGCGATGGAGGAGCCCCCAGGCCGGACTGGGTGGCGCTGATCCCTGCGAAGTGGTGCCCCGGGGTGGGGGGTGCTGGTGTTCTCACGGTGTTGCTCTCACCCAGTGCTCCTTCCGGGCCTTGGGGAGCATCATCCTAGAGCTGGACTCCCGGGACCACAGCTTCTCAGGGGCCTCAGTGTCACCTAGGAGACCCTCACTGTCCACGTGGAGCCACCGAGACTGGCAGGGCTGGGACCTGTCCCGGGCTCTGCGCTGAGTGAGAGGCATTCTCACGTGGTGGACCTGGATTTTGGGCTTCCCTGTTCTGGTCCACAGGCTTTTCACTCCTTTGGCCTTCTTTTCCAAACGGTACGAGTGCCTTCTTTTCGAGGCTGTCTGTACCTGGGTTTCGCAGACATCGGGTGTCCCTTGGAGGCAGACACTGGGATCAGACTGGGTGTGGTCGCCAGCCTCCCAGGTGCCCCCAGTTAACTCCGCCCCCTGGTGCTCACTCCCGCGTGGTGCCTCCCCTGCCGGACCGGTCTGTGTGACCATAGAGGACGGTGGACGTGATGGCTTGTCCCTTCCAAGACTACGTGATAAAAGACCGTGGCTTCCGTCTGGACTTTTCTCTCTCTCATCACTCACTCCGGGACAAGTCAGCTGCCGTGTCCCAAGGACACTCAGGCAGCTTAGGGAGAGACCCGCGGCTGAGGGACTGAGGCGCACAAGCACGTGAGTGAGCCCGGACCAGTTGGGCCCCCAGCCAACGGCAGCCCCAGCCCGCAGCCCGCAGCCTGACCCTGAGCTGGGACCACCCAGCCCAGCTGAGCCCGGACTCCCGACCTTCAACACCGAGAGGCAGAGAATGTTTATTGCTTAAGTCGCTAATTTTTTAAGTCTCTTGTTACACAGGATGAGACAACTAATACACTGATGTCTTTAAATGTTATCTTTTTATTGTTCATGCTATTACAGTTGTCCCAATTTCCCCTCTTTGCCCTCCTCCCCCAGCTCCTCTGTCCCACGGCCAATGCCCACACCGTTGTTCACGCCTGTGGGTGATGGGTGTGTGTTTTTTGTCCAGCCCCTTCACCTTCTTTCTACCAATATCGTGGTTTGTTTTTTAAGAAAAATGGGGCTGGAGGGTTGGATCAGCCCCAGATTCTGGGTGATAAGGCTCTGGGAGAGGAAGGCCAAAGTCACCGTGATTCAGAAGTGCCTCAAGTTGAAGTGCAAGTTCACCCAGTTCCACCCAAGGGGAGGTGGGGTCGGATCCTGAGACGGGCCTGGGCCTGGGGCTGGGTCAGGGCACACGGAGCTGGCGGGGCCTCACTGCCTGTTGACGGGATGGGGAAAGGGGCGCATTCTCCTCGGCGTAGGAACAGTGCCCCTCTGGGTGGTCAGGGGGGAGACCCGGTGACACCCCATGCCCTCCCGGTGCTGCATGTCCGTGACCTCACTCATCTCCCCTCAGCCCCAGGGGGGTTTGCACGGGGCACCCGGCAGGGGAGTGAGTCTACCCTTCGGGGACCAGTGGGGAAAATGACTGCAGCCACCTGGGTGGCGCATGCCCCAGAGGGAAGTGGCAAGGGGCAGGGACTCGTTTGACCCAGGAGAAAAGTCCCGAGCCCCGAGCTGAGGCAGGGAAAACGCTGAACAAAAGGAAGAGCAAATCAGAGTTCTGGCCAGTTCTTGCTCGTGTGGAAGCCCTGCGGTCCGGTCCCGGAGGAGGTGGGGGAGCGCGTACACCCCGTGGTGGGGGGTGTGAGGAGTTCCCCTTAGCTGCCTTCCTCTGGCCACTCCCCCTGCCCCCACTGTGCCCTGGGGACAAGCACCACCTGTCCCAATATCCAGGTGTGCTTCTGGTGGCGGGGGCTCCCCTGCCCCAGACCCCAAGCTTTGCTCCCCGCCTGGGCCTCCAGGAGGGTGGGGAGACCCCCTCTCTGGCAGGGCAGGGTGGGGCACCCTGGCCATGGGAGCGCTCCCAGCCGCCTTCCCCCTCATCCACGGTGAGGTTCGCCCGCCGTCACGGCAGCGCACTTTGCAGGCTGACGGAAATCCCTCCGACGATTGGGAGGAACGGCAAATGAAAACGTTACGATTTGCCGTGTCATACGCTCCCGTCTCCTGACTGCCTGCTACCCACCGTCCACTGACAGACGCTGCCGCATTAACACCTGATTAAAAATCACTTCAGGTCGGAACCAGCCCGTCGAGGAGGGAGCGCCTTGACAAGACGTGAGGTCTGTGATTGACAATTAGTAATATTCGGTGTGTCACAACACAGGGAGTGCGACTTATTGGTGCCGGGGTAACGTAACACATTTCACCCGCGCTCCTCAAATTGGTGCCCGGGCACCGGAAGGGAAAGACGGGGTCTCATTCGGCCGACTCTGATGACCAGCAAAGGAGAGATTGTGCATGCCCGGCTCCGCGCGCCCTGCCTGGGCTCCCATCAATCAGCCCGGCGGCCGAGATCCCCGCTCCTGCTCGGGAACAGGCAACTCTGCGGAGGGGGATCTCATTATGCAGCCCTCAACTTCTCGATCAGCCGCCAAACCCTTTCTGTCTGGGAAAATGAAAGCGCCTTGCTCTGCTGCTGCCTCCGCGCCTCCAAATTACCAGCCTGCTCCTCTTAAAACAAAAGGCTTCTCATTTAAAAAAAAAATAAAACGATCATATCTTGATTGATGGGCCACATCCTTTTCCTTCAGCTATTTTTCTAACTTGGTGTCAGCGGGAGTTGAATTCGGGGGCCTTTCTCTTTTTTTTTTTTTCTTGGTCTCAGTTCTAATTCAATTCCTTTTAAGTGCTTTTAAGAACCGTGCAATTCAAGGTCTTTCCTTTTTTGGGTCTGACCTGGTTATCGAGTTTGATTTCCTTCTGCGCGAAGATTATCCAGGCAGAGAATGGTCGTTTGCATTAGGGAGAGGTGATGGATTTAATGCGATCCGTCTCCGCAGACTTGGGGAGAAAGGGCCTCGGGAGAAAGGGCCTCGGGCGCGCTTTCAGTGTTTTGCAGAACCATGTACCTTATAACGGAAACGAACGGCAGTGTGGGGGTCACCCCCCCTCCCCACCTTGTGGGGGCTGGCCCCTCAGAGCTTACCCCCAGCGGCAAGGCTCTTCTCCTCATTCACTTGTTCACGCGTCTTTGACTGTCTGCCCTCACCCTGCTGCCCAGGCCCCCACCCATGAGAACGGAGTCCATGTCTCGTTTGTTCGCTCCTGTGTCCCCGGTGCTAGGACCCCCTCTGACAAGTGGTCGGCTCCAACACATGTCTGTGGGATGAGTACCCTGATAGTGGGGCCTTCCTTGGGGGGCAGTCTGGAGCTCAGACACTACTAGGGACTGACTCTCATAGGAGGGATGCTGTGTTGGGGGGCAAGTCAGCTCTTGGGGTGCAAGGGGTTCACATGTCTTTCATCACCTTGTTACCTGAACCCGAGGGGCTTTGCTCCCCAAGATCTGGTTCCTCACCACCCCAGGGAAGGCCTCCCAGGGTCAGGCTTTCTGAAGGCAAGGACAGCAACTGTTTTGCAGGAGTGAAGATGGGCCGGGCCCTGCCAGGAGGGACACAGAAGCGATTTAGTGATGGGCTGGGGTGGTCATCACTCTGCTTGCACAGGGCACCCCGGCCATCCAGCCTGAACCTACTTGGTTGTTCATTCATTCATCCATTCATTCATTCATTCATTCAGCAAGCATTTATTGAGCCCCTAACTCCGTGTGAAACGGCTAGCAGGCATTGGACACCCCCATTCCTTCCTTGGTCCCCCAGTCCTCCAGCCTTGTCTTTTCTGGCTGGACTCTAGGGGCCCTCCCTTGGGCCTGCTGTCAGGGACTCGTTCTCATCCCCACCTGCTGTCAACCACCGAAGTCCGCACACGCCCGCTGAGCCCGGGAGTCCACCCTGCCCCAGCTTCGGGTCATTCTGGGCGCCCCTCTCCCTGAAGAGGAATCGGACCAGGGCCTCTGCTGCAGCCTGCAAGGGAAAAGGGTCACGATTGACGTTAGGGTTACGGAGGGATCTGTCTCCCCGTTGCTCTGGGCCCTCCTGGGGTGTAGGGGTCCTGTCCAAGCCCTGCGTTCTTAGCCCCCAACACCAGGCTGCAGGGGGAGCAGGTGGGGAGAGGCTAGGCACTGGCTGCAGAAAACGCCAAGGTCAAATTGATGCTTCATCATTCATTAGCGGGTGCCCTTGGACACGTGACCTGACCTCTGCAAGCCCGGTTTTCTCATCTGCAAAATGGAAACAATGACGCAACCCACTGCCGAGGTTCTGCGGCAGGGGCTTCGAGCCCTTTACATGCTGCGGACCCCTTGGCAGTCTGGAGAAGCCTGCAGGTCCCTTCCCAGTGCGTAGCATAATATATGCACGATTATAAAGGAGACCAATGTATTAAAATCTAATTATCAAAATATGAAAATTTGTGATACGGCAACACCTGGGCTTTAGTCACGCATTGAGTAGTGAGATCTGGTGGCAGGTCTAATAACCATCTTGATTTCAAGGTGGCAATAAGCATAAAGAGTGTTCCGAGAACTGTGCAGCCACCGTCTTGTGATGTGAAAACACCTGTGATTTCCGCCGGTGACAAAGTCGAGGGTGTTGCTGATACTCATTCCTAGTGAAGGGAGAGGCTGGATTTCGGTTGGAGGGGAGTGGGCTTTCCTGTTCAGGCTGAAGAGCCCCATTTTTGAAGGATGTGCCTGGGGCCAGGAACCGGAACCAGGGAGAGGCAGCTGCGGGGACAGAGGGGCCCGAGGGGGCAGAACTGTGGGTGGCAGGGGCTGCTCTGATGTGATATGGTGGGGCCCTGGGCCCTGGGCCCTGGGTTCTGAGTCCTTCATCTGTATTTCTGGCAAAAGGTAGGCAGTGTCTACCCAGAAGATTCTCCACCATTCAGTGTCACATGATAGTGGCTGACCACGGCTTGTGTTCACAGCGCCTCCCATGGGCCATGTCCGGTGCTGCGTACATCGGTCATGGTCTCAGTTACTCCAAGGGCCCCTTGAGGTCATGTCTCTGCCCAAGGCCACACAGCTGCAGAAGGCGGGGGGGGAGTTGGTATCAAACCCAGGTAGGGCTAATTCTGAAGGCCATGCTTCTTACCAGTGAAGTTTAAAATGTTTGTGTTACAATTGGCAGACCTGAAAAGGCACCTTGTCACATTACCTTAAAAAAGTCATTGACACAGTTGACTATTTCCCCATGTTCTGATTTACCAGTGGTTTTGCCTTCCGGGTGAGGGGCCTCTTCAGGCGCCTGGCCTTGGTGCGTGCTCGCCAGCAAAGCTCCGGGGAGGCGGTGCTTCTCCTCAGTTCGTGCTGACCTGGGTGCAGATACTCACTGCTTTCTGAGCAGGGGCTGTGGTTTGGCATCTTGGTCGAGAAATCCCTCCCCACTGGCCATGTGCTTCTTTGGCACAAATATGTGTTAGCAGCGGGGTTCACTACAACATAAGCCAGTGTCCTCTGTCATCCGATGGCAGAGGAACTCTCCTTTGGAATGGTCCTTCGCAAACCTGGGCGACTGTCGGACCCGGAGAGGGACTCACTGAAGACTCGGGCTCGGAGCTGCTGGGCCCTTAGTGCCCGGGGCCTGGGCCTCTGCATTTTACAGAGCTCCCCTCTGCATGCCGAAGACACAGTGATTTGTGGCACCATCGCTGTGTAACAGCATTTGTCTGAACAACAGAGGAAGTCCCCGGTGCAGGCATAAAGCATCTGAACAAAGCGAAGAGGCTTCTGAGTAAGATTTCAAGTTTCAAATTTCGATCCTGCCACTAAGGAGCTGAATGTCCTTGGACAAATACTTTTACCCTCGTGAGCCTCAGTTTTCTCATCTGTAAAATGGGCACCACAGTCTCCAACTCACAGGGCTGGTCAATGAGACTGTACACGTACTGCATTAAACACAGTGTCTGGTCCATGGTAAGAGCTAAGAAAATGTTAGCTGCTGAAGTTATTACTGATACTAATACTAGTACTAATACTAAACCTGCCCTTTGCTGTGACAACTATTCAGGTAGAACATTTGCTCAAAGGAGACAGAGACTTGGATGCCTGCAGCGACCACATTCTTTCATAGGGAGTGTTGCTGTGCAGCCACCAGACTCTCCTAACACAGGGGACGTGGGTGCCAGGGGTACTGGGCCGAATTCTGGGGCAGGCGGGCCTGGGTTGAGGCAACAGAGCTGGCTGGGGTCCTGGGAGGTGCATCATGGTGCCCAGGGTGGCATGGTGAACCCCGGGGAGCCCAGGCAGGCAAGGCGTCGGTACTCTGGTGCCCATCTGATGGGGGTGGGGGGTGAGAGCCTCGGGGAGTCCCTGGGGGAAGCACAGGATAAAGGAGCGGGAACACAGGTTTGAGTCCCAGATCTGCCCCCTCATAGCTGTGTGACTTCGGGACGTCCTTAACATCTCTGATAAATCACATACACCCGTCAGAGATTTTAAACACAAAGATATCATGTAGAAGGCTGGGGCCAAGGGCCCAACACATCATGGACACTTGGTAACTGTGGCCTTCACTCATATGGCGGCGGCACGCTGGGTCCGTGTGGTGTCCGTTCAAGGTGAGGGGAGACCCCTGCCGTGGCTGGGAGAGCCCAGGCGGGTCACCGCTAGAAAGAGGGGGCCTTGGACAAGGGCTCGGGGCTCATGGCGGTCCCAGCCGGGGTCGGGCTGCGGCTCAGTGGGCCGGCCGTGACCGGCTCCCCCAGGCCTCTCAGATGCCCGGCCTGGAGCCCCATCTACGCCCACGTGACGGGCAGTCTTCACAGTCAGTGTGATTTAGGAGCAGAAATCCGAAGGGAGCAGCCCAAATACATACAAACAAAGAACCACTTAGTAAAGAAGCCACTTTCCTGAGCCCTATGCGCCCGTCAGGGCTCTCCTGTGTTCGAGCCATGGAAGGCGTAATGGGAAAAAAGGTGTCGTTCCCTGAAGCAGCAGAAAAATATTTAGAAATAAACTTAATGAGAAATGCGTGTGACCTATATAAAGGCAACTACAAAATTTTATTGGTGGAATAAAAGCAGACCGGAATGGATGGAGAGGCGCACTGCGCCGCCGCACGGGCAGACCGCACGCCGTAAAAACGTCAGGCCACCTGCATGCTAATTTGCAGATTTAACGGAATAACAAACACAGTCCCGCAACAGGAACTTGCTCAAATGTTTCTCAGATTTATCCGGTCAAAAATCGCTGGTGGAGGGGTGTCCACCCTTTTGGCGTCTCCGGGCCACACTAGAAGAAGAAGAAAAGTTGTCTCGGGCCACACACTGAATACACAAACGCTAATGAAAGTGGATGAGCAGAAAAAGGTTTTAAGCAAATTTATGATTGTGTGTTGGGCCGCATCCATAGCCATCCTGGGCTGCAGGTCGGACACCCCTGGCAGGATACCAAGGGATATTCTGAACAGGGAGTGTTGACCGATAGCCTCACTGAATATTAAAACATACCGAGTAGCAATCATTAGAACAGTTCGAATATTGATGGGAAAAAAAAAAGAAATAGATTTTAGTGGATTAGAAGGGAATGCCTAAGAACAGAAGAACGTGTGAAAACTAAATGGGATACCTAAGGCACCCTAAAACATGGAGTGAGTGATGCATTAGTTAGTAAATGCTATTGGAAAAAAACTGATCACCATTGTTTACTGTGGAACAATAATTCATAATTAAATACACCTCATACTTCATATCAAAACAACAGCAGCTGCATGAAAATTTCAGTTCAAGAAAGGACCAAATAGTGAAAAGTCTAGCTGAGAATGGATTTGGGTATTTGTCGGACCTTCAGAATCCTGATTTTGAAGTGACAACATGCCAAATTATATAAAAATATAAAAAAATACATATATAATACAAATTATATAGCGATAGGATGACTAAGGAAACTATTTGCATGGAGCAAGAACTACAAAGATAATAACATGTTCAGGGAGATCATTTTCCTTTGTGTTTTAATAATATTTTTTTTCAGTAAATAGAAATGAAGAGTAAAATCTTTTTTTTAAAGACTGTATTTAGTTTTAGAGAGAGGGGAAGGGAGAGAGAAAGAGAGGGAGAGAAACATCAGTGTGTGGTTGCCTCTCACGCGCATCCTACTGGGAACCTGGCCTGCAACCCAGGCATGTGCCCTGACTGGGATTTGAACCAGTGACACTTTGGTTCACAGGCCAGCACCAGCCAGGGCGTAAAATCTTTTTTACTTGTGTTTGGATGGTTAAATATTGTAAAATCTCAAATATGTATTAGCATAATCCCTTTATCCACCATTGCTTCTCCGTTATTAACATAAAGAGTTAGAAAAACACTTCAGACGACATAATCTCCTCACCACGATCTCTTATGAGGAGCTGCTGATAAATATTTGCACTAATTCTATAAGTTCTATGGATTCCTGCTTTACTTCCATTAGTTTCTCCTCAGGCTGGAGTCAAGTGCTGTGTCAACTCACCCTGAATGTAAAAACGTACTATTTCTTTATTGAGGTAAAAACTTCTGGAAGGGTGCACAGTGGACGAGTACGGCTCGGAGAGCACCCACCTCACCACCCACAAAGAGGCAGCCGTCTCCAGAGCCCCGGTGTCTCCCTCTGCCCCCCACCCCCATCCCGCTTTCTTGGTTTTCACCCGCGTCAGCGGTGCTGTTCTTGAACTTGGCACCCAGGGACTCATGGAACCTGCACCGCTCCGTGCCTGGCTTCCCTGGCACCGTACCGTGTCCGTGTGCTTGACCCACGTGGCAGTGGGTGCTGGGAGTCCTTTCCGTGGCTGGGTCCTAGTCCACGTGCGCCCACCACATCCATCCGTTCTGCTGGCCCCAGGGCGAGGGGTAACGAAGAGAGGCTTGTATCACAGTGGCGCACCCTCCGAAGCCACAGTGACTCGTCTCTTCCTTCTGATAAAGGAAGACGGGGAGAGAACCCGGAGGCAGGAGAGCTGATGCCCTCTTCTTGCCTCTGCTCCTCGGGAGGCCCTCGTCACGCGGCATTTAGAGGACTTCTGCTTCCGGGCCTCACCAGGCATCCCGCCCTCGCCAAGCCGGAGCTTGGAACTTCAGACTGCCCCCCTTCTTCCCCCTCGGCCCACGGGCCTGGCTTGGGGTGACGGTGACTGGTCCAGAGTCTGGGGGCACATCCGGATAACAGCAGAAAAAGGGAAGCCACGATGCAGGCTTCCTTTCTCCTGGAAACTTCCTCTGCCCCACCAAAAAAAAAAAAGGAGCTCCCTGGCAATGAAGAGAAAAGGGCGCCAGATGTGAAACTCCCCAGCCCTCCCCGGGGTCATGACTGTCGTGAGCCAGAGCAGAGTGGCTGGGCACTTCAAGTGCCCTCGGGTGTCCCGAAGAAGGGGGCGTGCTGAGCTGGTGTCTGCGGCGAGGTGAACCCCATGGGAAGGGACACCAAGCGGAGACCCGGAGGAGGGCAGGAGCTGGCGGGGAGAAGAGGCAGTGGGGCAAGACGGGATGGAGGGGAGGAGAAAGTTGCAGGCGCGGGCCTGGAGTTAGTGCGCGGCAGGCTCTGGCGCCGGAGAAGGGGGCGTGGTGGGGGAGGGCCAGGGAGGCGGGGCAGCAGCCAGACCCTGAGGGACACAGGATGTGGTCAGAAGGACGGTTCCAGTTGGTGAGTGGATTGGACCCATTCGCTCATCTGGAGAGCGGGATGACGACGCCCTCCTCACAGAGGTGCGACAGGGTGGAGGTGCTTCGCTAGGTGCTCGGTGCTCGGGTGCTCGGTGCACGGTGCTCGGTGTGACTTCCACTGAAGGGCTGGAGGAGGCAGGTGCCCCGGCTGGAGGCGGGCTGCACCGGCCCCTGCGTGGCCCAGCTGCCTGCACTGCCCACTGGACCCTGGGAAACCTGGACCGATGGCCACTGCAGCTCCACACAGAGTCTACAGCACACAGCGTGTATTCAGAATATAAAATGCATTGAATGAGTGAGTGGGCGGCAGTGGCGGCAGGGAGGGGAGATGGCGGAGGTGGCCGTGATGCTGAGGAGGGCGTGGGGTGCGGAGGGACACAGTGAGGATGATCGTGGTCACTCAGAGGTCCCTGTCTGTGGCTAGCAGGCACCCTTTGTGTCCCAAGGGCTGCACGTTCTGAAATCTGGGGCTCACTGCTCTGGCTGCCTCTGAGCCCCCCCCCCCCCCCGGAGCCCCAGCCACAGTGCCCAGCCTCGCTCCCTGTTTATACTCAGTTAAACTTTACATACCCTGTTTAAACACTTCAGTGCCTTCTCATCGATTCTGCTCCGTACCAAAAGTAAAAATGTTTTGGTACTACATATAAAAGCAAATATTTGATACCACTTGGCATTTTTCAGTGCATTAATTAGCAATTTGCTGGATAAATATTGCTGTGTGAATCAGCAACCATTTCCCAATAATTAAAAGCCAAGTCAGATGCTATCCCACACCCCCTCCCGTCCCCCCACACCCGCAATACTCCAGCCCCGAGAAGGGCCGCCCTTGCCACTGCTGGCTGCAGCAGAAGTTGCTGGAAGAGGGTCCTGGGCTGGCTGCCCCCTGGATTCCAGCTTTGGTTTTGGAGGGGGGGAGGGAGCTGGAGGTGTTGGCAATGGGCAGGAGGATGAGGGGCACCCACGCTCTCTCTGGGGGCCTGGGCTTCTCTCAGTGCCCCGAAGGTGGTTGGGGCAAATGTGAGAAACGGATGTGGCTGAGCTTTTGTGAGTGGAGCAGGAGTCAGCCTGGAGTAGTGGTTGCGCGCACGGCCTCGGGAATCTGAGCAGTGAGGGGGGGCGCCGATCAGCCACGGGCTGGCTGTGCGACCCTGGCCAAGACACTTCTCTGAGTCTCGGGTCCTTCATCTGTAGAATGGGTACGATATAATGATGGTCCTACCTCATTGGATTGTTCTTTTTTTTTTTTTTTTAGATTTTATTTATGTTTTAGAGCGGGGGAAGGGAGGGAGAAAGAGGGAGAGAAGTATCGACGTGTGCATCCATCAGCTGTCTCTGGCACGCCCCCTACTGGGGACCTGGCCCTTAAAGCAGGCACATGCCCTTGACTGGGAATTGAACCTGCGACCCTTCAGGCTGCAGCCTGGCCCTCAGCCCACTGAGCCACACCAGCCAGGGCTGGATTGTGCTGAGGATAAACAGATGGGATTCATGTGCTTGGCCCACAGTGTGCGCTCAGCAGATACTGACGGCTGGCCGGTGTGGTGGTGGTTTTTCTCCCGGGTGACTGTCTGTGGCTCTCATCTCTGCCCCTGTGTCTCTCACCTTCAAGCTCTTTCTGCCCAGAAAAGGTGGCGGGCGAGTCTTCGCCCATCAGCTCTTCACTCAGCCTCTCCTCAGAACACCTTCCTGGCCCGGGAAGCAAAATCCTGCCGACCGACTGTGAATCCCACCAGTGCCCGGCTTGGCTGGGATGGAAGGAAGGAGGGCGGGGATGGCACAGCTGGTGGGGTGCTGTAGGGCCAGGGCTGCAAGAGGGGGACTCTGTTTCCCCTAAACTGTGTGGTTTCAAACTTGGAGCACCCACAGTCCTTGGGGTAGATGGGAAAATGGGCCTGAGCGAGCTGAAAGGGGGGGTGGACAGTCATGCTGGGGAGCGAGAGAGGTGACCTGAGCCTTTCTGCTTAACTGCTCCCCTCCCCCTCCTGCCATTGTTTCTGCAGCGACCGTGGGGACATAGAGGGAGGGGAGCACAGAGGACTGGACCACCAGGACCACCGGGAACGCAAGGGAGAGGGACAATGGTGCTTTAGAAACGGGAAGAGTTTCCAGCAATCCTGGAGGGACCTGCCTGGGGAAGCGCTGGCCCTCGGTGGGGCGCACCCGTCCCCGGAGTCACTGGAACTTCTACAGATGGTGCTTCCACCGTGTGCCAGCCCTGGGCCGAGAACGCCCCAGGCGTCTGATGGCGAACCTTCCCCACAGCACCGGGGAGAGGAGCTCTTGTTGACCCCATTTTGCATAACAGGAAGTGAAGGCCCAGAGGGTCTGACCCTTGCTCAAGGTCACACAGCTAATAAGTGGCTGGACTGGAACTCAGAGCCAGGCCCATCTGCCTCCTGAGTCCATGCTCTTAACAACCGGGCTAGGAGTTCTCCGTAAGTACGGGGGACCCATCAGAACTCCATAACCCACCTGAGCACAGGGAGGCAGAGCCCGGAGATGAGGTGGGCTGGGGGTGGGGGGAGTAGGGGGCAGTTCCTGGAAGCACCTGACGCAGCCCCTGGTGCCAGCAGCAGCCCTGCTGGGAGGCCAGACAGAGAGGGAGGGCGGCACCCGGGCGGGCGGGAGCTGGAAGCCCAGCGTGAGCTGGAAGCCCGATGTGGGGGTGGAGCCGGGGCTCGCTGCAGGGCTCCGGTGACCCTAGGGCCTCTGGGCCTCAGCGTCTCAGCTGCCTCCTGCCCGCAGACCGCGGAGCCTAGAAGTAGCGGACGAAGCCTTCCTGAAGGGGTATTGAACTTGTCAAAGGATTTTTAGTAGATACATTGAAATGATGTTGTGGTTTTTCTCCGTTAATTTGTTAATGTAATGAAATACACAGATTCCCTCATAACAGATGATGAGTTTAAATCCAACTTTGCCATGTTTTGTACAATGCTGGGTTTTGTCTGTGAATATTTCATTCAGGATTTTTGCCTCCGTGTTCGTGAGATAAAGTCCCATTTTCTTTTATCACACTGTCATCTTTAAAAAAAAATTAAGATACTACCAAATTCCTACAGAGAGTTGGGAAACAATACTGTGCTCTGACATAGTTTTTTTAAATCTGGTGTGCGGGTTAATTTTATGGGTCAACTTTACGGGCCCACAGGGTGTCTGGATAGTTGTTCAAACATTACTCTGGGTGTGTCTGTGAGAGTGTTTTGGATGAGAGTAACATTTCCGTTGGTACACTGAGTAAAGCAGATTGCCCTCCCGAATGTGGTGGGCCTCGTCCAATCAGGGGAAGGCCTGAGTAGAACTAAAGTAAGCAAGAATGCCTGCCTGGCTGCCTTGAGCCGGGACAGAGGTTTTTTCCTGCCTTTGGCCTCAAACTCAAACTTGGCTCTCCCCAGGTCTCAAGCCTGCCGGCACTTGGACTGGAATTGAACCGTCTGCTGTCCTGGATCTCCAGCGTGTGGACCGCAGCTCCTGGGTCTGGTCAGCCTCGTACCCATGTGAGTCAATTTGTTGTAATCTCTTTATGTGTTTATTTAGTTCTGTGTTTGTAATATATATCTCTATGAGAGACGGATGCGTGGCTCAGGGTGGTTCTGTTTCTCTGGTGAGCCCTAACACAACTCTGATTATCTGTTCAGTGAATGTTGGTCCTGGTGGGTTTTTTTTTTTTTTTTGGATGGAGAGGGGTTAAATTTTACATTACTGGTTCAATCTTTAATGATTATAGGTCTCTTTAGAGTTTCTAGTTCTTCTTGGGACAGTTCTGGTGTGTTACATTCTCCAGGAGATTGGCCATCTTGGACTAGGTTTTTCAATGTTGTCGGCATCAAGTTGTTTAAAACATTCTTTCATGATTTTAAAAATCACTGTTTTCTTTGTTAATTTCTAATATAATTTATTTGTGCCCTCTCTTTTTCTTAACTAGTTTTGTTTTCGTTGATTTTTACCATTGTTTGGTTTTAAATTTAATTTTTTTGCCCTTCGATATTTCTTTCATTTTTCTTTTTTTGGGTCACATTGTTATTATTTTTCTAATTCTTGACTAGGGCATTTCATTCATTAATTGTCCTTCTTGCTTGTTGTCTAATGTAAACCTAAGCCTTGCCCTTCAAGGTTTAGCTGTGCCCACACTTTTTGATGTTTTATTTGAATTGTCCATAATTATTTGGTTTTGATCCATATGTTATTTACAGCTATGCTGTCAATCCTTATCTTTTTATAAATTCTAGTTTTTTGCATTGTGGTAATAAAAGGGTGATTGGTATGCCAGCCCCTCTTTGGAATTTGGTGAGATTTGCTTCATGATCTGGTGTCGGTCATTTTTGCAGATGTGACGTACATCCTTGAAAAGACTAGGTTTTCTATAACTGTTTGTTATAGGGAGGGGCCTGTGTTTCCCATGAGCTCCAACACATGCATTGTCTTGTTCACATGTTCTATCACCTTACAAAATTTTTGTCTCCTTGATCTATAAATTATTGATTATGTTTAAAATTCTCCACTATGATAGTGTATTTTTCCATTTTTGCTTTACATATTATGGCATTAAGTACATGCACAGTAATATAACATAATTATTGCGTGTGTGTTGCAGGTGAGGGGTACCCTTTGTCATTATGTACTGTTGGTATCCTTTTTACATCGTCAAGGTTTTTGCCTTAGAGTTTGTTTTCCCCCTTGATATTAATATGGCCATTCCAATTTTTATTTGTTGATATTTGCTTGGTATAATTTTTTTACCCCTTTACTTTCTATTTTTCTTGTTCACAAATTATTCAATTTTGAATTTTAAAATTCAATCTGACGTCTAATTTTTAACTGGATCAAGTTTAGCCCACTTGCACTTATTTTAAGCTGCCAATTGGTCTATGTTTAATTCAATTATATTATTTTGTACTTTTTACCATACTTAATTTTTTAAAATTTATTGATTCTAGAGAGTGAGGAAGGGAGAGAGAGAGAAACATCCATTTGTTCCACTTACTTATGCATTCATTGGTTTGATTCTTGTATGTGCCCTGACCTGGGATCAAACCCACAACCTCGGTGTATTGGGACAATACTCCAGCCAACTGAACTACCCCGCCAGGGCTTACTATACTTTTTATTTGCTTCTTTTCCTCTCTCCTCTTGGATTGGTTGAATTTATACTCCCTTCCTTCCCTCTCCATTCTATTTTTAGCCTTATACTGGTTAACTTTAACTTTTTAAAATTTAACTTAAATTTTAGAATAGTTTTAGATTTACAGGAAAATTGTGACACAACAGAGATTCTCATATCCCCCACCCTCAGTTCTCCCTATTATTAGTATGATTCATTTGTTATAATGAATGAACCAACACAGACCCATTATTATTACCCAAAGCACATATTTTATTCATGTTTCCTTAGATTTTACCCAATGGTCTTCTTCTGTCGTGGGATCCCATCCAAGTTACCACACTCCACTTGGGTTTCCTTAGGCTCCTCTTGGCTGGATGGTTTCTCGGGGTTTTGGATGATCATTTTGAGGGGTACTGGTCAGTTATTCTGTAGAACATCCTTCAGTGGGCATGTCTGTGGGTTTTTTTTTTTTTCTTGTGAGTAGACTGGGGTTATGAATTGTGGAGAGGAAAATCATGGAGTTAATGAGCCACTTTCACATGTCATGTTGGAGGTATCAACATGACTTATTTCTGCTGATGTTGACCTTGATCCCTGGCTGAGGTCATGTTTATCTGGTTCTTCCCCTGTGACATTGCTTGTTTCCCCCACTTTCCAAACTGTTTACTCTTTGGAAGAGATCCACCGTGTGAAGGAATTCTCTCTGCGCAGCCACACTAAGGGGTGGGGTTACCCTCCAGCTTTCTGAGGGCAGAGTATCCACATAAATTATTTGAAATCCTACTGCATGGGAGATGTGCCTGTCTTCTCCCATTTATTTATTAATTCAATAATTTAATGACATAAATGTGTATTCATAGATATTTATTTATGTTTTGGGTATAATCTTCAACTGTGGCCATTGGGAACGTATTCAGTTGGTTCCTGTGCACCCGTGAAATATCATTGTCACCGTGTGTGTGTGTGTGTGTGTGTGTGAGCACCATTTTCCTTTCTGGTGCTGTGAGACATGCCAGGCGCATGTGGGGCATTCCCACGCCTCCCCCCCCCACACTAGAATCAGCCAGCTGTTCAGGGAGCCTCATTCTTTTCATTGGAAAATGGTGTGCATTAGAAACTTACCTTTAACTCACTAACCTAGCATTGGACTTAACTCCTTTGTCTCCTTTTCTCATGCTGCTTTTAAGATTCTCTCTTTATCTTTAATTTTGAGTAATGTAATTATTGATGTGCCTTGGTGTGTGCTTACTTGGGTCCAACTTCTTTGAGACTCTCTGAGCTTCCTGGACTTCTTTGCGAGATTAGGGAAGTTCTCCTGCATTATTTTTTCAAATAAGTTCTCAATTTCTTGCTCTTCCTCTTCTTCTGGCACCCCTACGATTCAGATGTTGGAACACTTAAAGTTATACTGGAGGTTCCTAAGCCTCTCTTTATGTTTTTTTTGAATTCTTGTTTTTTCATTCTATTCTGGTTGAATGTTTATTTATTCCTTCTTCTCCAAACCATTGATTTGAGTCCTGGTTTCCTTTCCGTCACTGTTGGTTCCCTGTACATTTTCCTTGATTTCACTTTTCATAGCCTTCACTTTTTCCTCTATTTTTCGACCATACTCAACCAATTGTGTGAGCATCCTGATTACAAGTGTTTTGAACTCTGCATCTGATGGGTTGGCTATCTCTTCATCACTTAGTTGTATTATTTCTGGAGCTTTGATATGTTATTTCATTTGGGCCATATTTTTGGTCTTGGCATGCCTGTTGCATAGTAAGGGGAGGAGCCTTAGGTATTCACCAGGGCGGGGCAACTCCCATCACTGTGCTGTGGTGCTGTATGTGGGGGAGGGGTCAGAGGGGGTCAGTGCTACTTGCTCTGCTCCCAGCTGGCTTTCAGTCACTTCCTCAGCTACCCACAAGCAAATTGGGCCCTTCTGGTGCTGATTCCCAGATGAGTGGTTTTGTGTCCCTTCTAGGATTCTGTGGGTCTCTCTAACAAACTCCTGTGAGGCTGGGACTTTCTCCCACTGCCTCAACACCCACAGGTGTTTTCAGTCAGAGGTTTTGAGGCTTTATTTCCCACCGCTGGAAACTTGGGTTGCGTTGTCTGTCTCCCCAGTTTTTCCTCCCAGTTTATCCACACACAACTGTGGGACCACCCACTCTGCCAGCCACCACCTTGCCCACCCGGGTCCTCTAGCCACTGCCTTGCTGCAACTCCTCTTCACCGCAGCTGCTCACCTCTGCCCCTCCTACTGGTCTGGATGAGTGTTTCCTTTTTAGCTCCTGGGTTGTTGGACTTCCACAGAGTTCGATTTTCTGGTAGTTCTGGTTATTTTTTATTTGTAAATTTGTTGTTGTTTGTCTTTTGCTTGTGCAAGGAGGCAAAGTGTGTCTACCTATGCCTCCTTCTTGGCCAGAAGTCGACCTTGATGTGGTTTTTTAATTCTGCAGTTGTTGGACTTCCACGCAGCTCGATTTCTGATGGTTCTGAGTGATGGTTGTTCTATATTTTAGTTGTAACTTTGATGTGGTTGTGCGAGGAGGCGAGCCGTGTTTACTTATGCCGCCATCTTGACTGGAAGTCAGGATCAGTCTCTGTCTCTCTGATTATTTTTAAAGTTCTTTTCTTTGGCTTTGGTGTCTTACAATTTCATTATGGTGTGTCAGGATATGGATTCATGTTGAATTATTCTTCTCATGACATATTAGACTTCTTGAGTTGGAAAATTTTAAAATTTTAAAAGTTATTTTTAAAAACTGTGATAAATTACATATCACATAAAATTTACCATCTTAAGCATTTTCAAGTGTGCAGTGCAGTGGCATTAAGTACATCCACGCTGTGGGACAGCCATGCCCACCACCCATCCCCATCACAGTTTTCGTCCTGCAGAATTGAAACTCTGTCCCCATTCCCCTTCTCCCCCCGCCCCTGGCAACCACCACACTGCACTCTGTCTCTATGAATTTGCCTATTCTAGGTACTTCATATGAGGGGAGTAACACAGTATTTATCTTTTTGTGGCTGGCTTACTTCACCTAGCATAATGTCCTCAAGGTTCATCCGTGTTGTAGCATGAGTCAGAATGCCCTTCCTTTTAAAGGCCAAATAATATTCCATTGTATGCATATACCACATTTTGTTTGCCTGTTTTATCTCTCAGGGAACATTTGGGTTGCTTCCATCTCTTGATTATTGTGAATAATGCTGCATTGAACATGCATGTGCAATTATCTCTGAGGTCTTGTTTTTCCATTCTTTTGGATATATACCATACATGGGAGTGGAATTGCTGGGTCATGTGGTAATTCTATTTTTAATTTTTTCAGGAACTGCATACTGTTTTTCATGACAGCTGCACTATTTTATGTCCCCACCAACAGGACACAACGTTCCATGGATTTCTTCACATCCATGCCAGTGCTGGTATATTGTTGTCGTTTTTATTTTTATTTTTGCTAGTGGCCATCTGATGTGAGCTGGCATCTCTTTGTCACTTGGATTTGCATTCCCTGATGATCAGTGACATTGAGTATTTTTTCAGCCGCTCACTGGTGAGTTTTGAATATTTAAAATACATTCTGGATCATTCTCAACCATTTTCTTCATCAGTGCCGTTTCTCTCATTCTCTTGATTCCCTCTCTTTGCTGCCCGTGCCAGCGGGGAGGTTATTTTTCAAGTCCACACCCACCGAGAGCACAGCCCCTGGGGTGTCAGGCCCAGCGTCTCTCCCCGCCCAGACTCGCAGCCTGGGCCCCGCCCTTGTGGCAGCAGCGTGTGTCTCTCCCCTTCCCTGTGGCCATGCGCCGTGGCAGCTTGGGTGCTTACCTCTCTGGTTCTCAGCTCCCATGCTATTTCTTGCCCGTGGAAATGTCCTCTGTGTTTCTGTAAGCGCAAGTATGTGTTACGTGGTATGGAGCATTTCCTGGGGTTTATGGAAGGAAGATTTGGAGGGTGTCTGTTCCGCAGCCTTCCTAGAACCGGAAGCCCTTCCAGCTCGCTCACACAGCTAAGTAAACCTGACAGAAGATAGCAGCGCCAAGAAGAAGGCTGCAGGCTAATCTCATTTTCAAATATAGATGCAAACATCTTAAATAAAATATTAGCAAATTGAATCCAGCAATATATTAAATGAATATTCCACAATGACCAGGTAGGGCATGTTATTGGAAAGCAAGGACAGTTCTATTTTGGGAACTCTATTAATATAATTCATCATATTAATAGGCCAAAAGGGAAAAAAACAGGGGTGATAAAAAGGCATTTGATAACGTTCAGCATCTATTTCATAGAAAAACCTCTCTCGGCAAAGCAAAAATGGAAGGATTCTTCTGCAGCGTGACAAAAAAATGCTTACATCCTTGAAGGGGAAGGAGCCGTGGCTCGGGACCTCCTGAGGTCGGCGAGGGGGGTCCCCTCCAGCTGCTCGGCTCCTCTGCCCTAAATCAAGAGCAAGTCCCCACGTCCCTCCCTCCTGTGACTTAGTTGAAGCAGGTTTTCCACTCACCCCGAGAAGCTTCCCACACGCACGCTTTGGACCAGGTGACCAGGGTGACCACGTCGTGTTGGACAGGCTGTGGAGCTCCTCTGAGCCTCACCGATCTCGTCCGTGAAGTGGGGCTAAGATCCCCTCTCCCACGGGTAGTGTAAGTGAGGCCCCGGCCCATGTCGAAGGCTCAGAGAATGTTACGCACTTGAACTTCCCTCCTTCCCCATCTCTCCTTTAGCTGTTTCTTCATCCTGATGCTTTGACCTCTTAGGACCCTGCTGCCCCTGGAGGGACTGCCCCTCCCGGAGGTAGCTAATCCCTACAGAGAGTCAATGACTCACCTGAGGGTGGATCTTTGACAAATAAATCAACCCCTAGAGAGCCCACAGCCCCACACAACGCTCATGCTGGGCTCTGACACGCTGGGCTGCTGTCCGCGTGCCCTGACACCCCAGGGCTGGCACCAGACCGCTGGGGACAGAGCCTGTGGAAATTATTCAGGCTGGCCGTTCCTCAGCCAGCTTACCTGTCTCAGCCATTCCTTCTCACATAACCACAGGAAGGACCTTGTCTCTCTCCCCCTCACTTCCTCTGCTTCCTGACCCACCCTGGTGCTTCCCCGTGGGGCCCCTCCTGGAGAGCTTACCCCTCCTCTCGGGATGTGTGAATGTAACAAGCTGTATTTCCACCGGCAACTCTTCCCTGACCTGTTGACCTCATCTTAGCTGAACACCAGAAAAGCCCACGTTTGAACAGTCAGGATAGGCCCCGCTATGCTGAGGTAATAAACTGACCTCCAGCTCTCAGTGGCTTCACACAGAGAGCTTGCTGTCAGCCTAGTGACACTCCTGGGCAATGTCCTCCATGGGGGGACTCAGGGATCCAGGCCACCGCGGGCTCACCCTCCTGTAACTGCACCTTGGGGAACCCGTGTTCCTCCACGGTCACGGTGGAGGGTCAGAAAGTGCTGGAGGGTTTTAAACCAGCACTTAACACTTGAGCCCTGAAGCGACACACACCCCTGATGCTCACAGCCCATTGGGCAGAACAAGTGCCATAGGTCCGCCTGGCCTCTGGGGGTAGGGGGGTGGATTCTCTGTGTGCAGGTGCGGAAGGAGAGATGGGAGGTGGGGGGGTGGGCGTGCACGAAAGCCTCTGCCACGGGCTCCCTTCCGTGTTGCCAGGTCAGGAAAAGGAGCGTGTCCTAGTGTGGGGCGCGTCCCTCTCGTGCTCAGCCCACGGCTTCGCTGGGTGCGTGGGCCCATGTCACCGCGGCAGGAAGACCGGGGTGGTGGTGGTGGGGGTGCTGGCTACAGCGGAAAATCTCTGTCTGTTCAGTGGAACCCTCATCTTACCATCTCCCTTGGACGAAGTAGCTGAGCTTGAGTTTGCCGTCATCTGCAACTTAAAAACATTTTTTTAAATTTAAGAAAGAGAGATAAAGAGGGGGAGAGATAGAGAGAGAGAGGGAGGGAGAGATAAAGAGAGAAAAAGAGAGAGAAAGAGAAAGAGAAAGAAGGGGACAACAACTCCAATCCCAACCGGGCAGAGACACAAATAGCGACTTTTAATTATATAATCTGCTTTTGATGAATTTATTTCTGACAGTTTTATAGGTTGACGAGAGAGTGCATTTTAGATGCAAAAAAAAAAAAACCAAACCCCACCATTATTCATTCTGGGCTCTTTGAGCATAAAAATTGTCAAATGATTTTAATACAGTTTTAAGTTTTATGTTTATTGTCAAGGGGAAAAAAAGTCCACAGCAATTACCGAGTCACATGCCCCTTAAATCTTTGTGTTTCTGACAGCAAGAACAATAAAATATGTTTTTGCCCAAACCTTTTACTGCTCAGATTGACGTGGCTTCGGCGACAGCTGCTTTTCTCCCATCCGAGCGCCGATCACGAGACAGCTAACTTGAAGCCGGTGCTCGGCGGGCGGGCGGCGGGGAGGCGGGCGTCGCGGCTGCCCCGCACAACAGATGCGCCTTTGCCGAGAGGTCCCGGCCCCCAGATCCAGGCCCAGAGAGGGCAACGGGGTGACCGACATGGGGCAGGTCTGGCCTCAGGGGACACCAGCTGCATGCCGCCGAGCTGGTTTGCAGGGGACCTGGAAGGCACGCCTTGCCTGGTGTTAACCGCTGGCCCCGCCTTGCCCTCTCATCAGAGAACCACCGAGAGGACGGCTCACCAGGCGAAGCACCTGCTGTCTTGGTCTGGGTTTGTCTGCAGCAGAGATCGAGGGAAAGGTCTCCGTGCGGATGGCCCGCTGGGACGCCAGAGAGACGGAGGAGGAAGGGAGAGGAAGGCAGCTCCTAGAAGGCGAGTCATCGAGCAGGTTTCCGCGGTGGGGATTCTGCTGCGGAGTTCCAGGAGACATGGTAGAACCCGCCTCGCAGCTGTCCCGACAGGAAGGCAGGGGCGCGTGCGTATTGACGCATTTCTGCCTCTCTTATTGGTTCAGGGCTGTTTCTTGGGGCAAGAGCTCTCGAGTCTTCCTCCTTCAGGGCTCAGCATAAAAGTCACTTCTTCAGGGAAGCGCCCCCCCCCCCCGCCCCCCGGATTCCTTGGTGTTCCTCAGGCTCCAGTGCTACATGCTGCCTGCGCCCTGTTTAGTAGCACTTAGTACAGTTTTAGTGAGGGTAAACGTACGTCATTGCTGTGATTTTATGCTTCTCTTTCCCTTTGGGCTCAAAACTCTACGGGGACAAGGCCGTGGTTCGTTTTACTCACTGCTGCCTCTGAAAGACTGCTCAGTGCCCAGCCGACTGCAGAACTCATCGGGTTTTTAATGACTCCGTGAACAGATGGATGGATGGGACGGACTTCATTTTTCTTTCCTCCCACCTTCCCAGTCCGCTTTGCAAAGACATGTCTGTGCGACTTGGTCCGGCCAATAGAATATGGCCGGATGTCAGGTGCACCCAGGTATAAGGTACACCTGGGAGGGAGGGACACCTGGATGTGAGGAACACCTTTAAGTGGGGATCCCACAGAGAATTCCGAGGCCCTAGGGGACAGCAGAGCCACAGATGCAAGGTGCCTGGGTCCCCTAGTGACAGTGTGGAGCAGAACACAGGCCTCCCCGTGCCCGTGGACCTACCCCTCCGCCCGAGTGGGAGCAACACCTCTGTTGTGTGAAACTGCCAGGGTTTGGAAGTTGACTTGTTACAGCAGTGAGTAGAACCTACCCTAGCTAACATGCCCCCTGCGGCGGAGGCCCCGGGAGGGACCAGGTGTCGGCCCGGTTGCCAGCCTGCGTCCTGACAGGCTGCGTGAGTGAGGGTGCAGGGGGAGGGGCAGGAGGTCATCTCATGCCTTGGTTCCCCAGACCCGCCCTCTCCTGGGAAGGTGTGGGTGACCGGAGCTCGCTGAGGCCCTGGAGCCACGCCTCTGTAGCAGGGGCGGTGGGCGGGGAGGCCCTGGGGCTCCGCAGTCAGACAGCTGCCTGTGGCTGTGCCCTTCTCCAGGCCGCCACTTGTCATTGCTGTTGATAAGGCCCGCATCATGGAAACACCGTGAACATTAAAAAGCCCGAATGGGAAGCACTTAGCGGAGCGCTCGGCACCCCGTAAACACTCCGTGCAGGGGAGGTGTCATAATGATGCTTCTTTTTCTCGGGTCTCGGCTGAAGGGAGCCCCGAGTCGAAAGCCTTTTGTCTCATTCCATTTCCAAGCCAGATGGCCCCATTTTTCTCCCAGGTTTTGCAGTCCTTGAGCGGCACGGGGACTATTACACAAACCCCAATGCATCTTTGAAGTTAGCAGCTAATTAAGTTCCAGGAAGTTATAGATCTGGAGTTTTCCATGTGCCAGAGGCAATCGCTGGCTCCCGCTCTCGTTTCTACAGCGAGGCCTTCCGAGGCCTGACTGAGGCTGTAATTGGGAGCCCCCGCCCTGGCCCCTGGTGCCTCCAGGGGGCGTCGCCTCTGTGCCTGGAGCCGGGTGGCCCTTCTCTGTCCTATGGCCAGCCTTTGCCCACCCTGGGCCTCCCTCTGCAGCCGCAGGCAGGATGGGGGCAGGGTTCGGGCTGTTTGTTCTTAGGCTAGGAGGTAGGGGGAGGATCTCAAGCCCCAGGGCTCGGGCGCCCTGAGAAGCAGCCTCGTCCTGGGGAGGCGCAGTGGGTCCTTCGTTACAGTGAGCCACAGTCATTTTTTGCTGCTGAAAGACTGAGTGACTTGTGTCTGTTTAAGTATGAGTGATCACCCCCTTCCCCACCACCCTGCCTCCCTGAACTGCCGCTCCAGCCCAGCCTGCTCATCTCTACTCACCCCTGCAGCCAGGTGGGTACCCCCAGCCCCTACGGGGCTGCCCCAGGACTGCCGGTTCCTCCCTCCCTGGGCAGAACTCCACAGCCAAGGGCTGGGACCAGCTTGAGGCCAGTGAGGTGCTAAAGGTACCTCACCCAAGGATATATTTATTGATTTGAGAGACAGAGAGAGAAAGAAACATTTGTGAGGGAGAAACATCCTTCAGTTGCCTCCTGTACGCACCCTGACTGGGGGTCGAACCTGCAACATTTTGGTGTATGGAACAATGTTCTTGCAACCACCTGAGCCGCCTGGCTAGGATGAGAAACTCACTCTTAAGTGCTGATTGCCCACTTGCACGCCCCTGAGAATGAGCACCTCACTCTCCTCACCGTCGCCGAGACCCTGCCTCAGAGAGGCCCTTTGGGACCTGAACTTCCCTGGACACAGACCAGCAAAGGTGTGTCTCTCCTTCCTGGCCGCCATCTGCTGTGGACAGTTTTGGTAAGGGCAGGGTCCACGGCTGTCCTGCCCATTGTCACCTCCTTGTCTTTTGCACGTGGCCTGGCACACAGTGGGTGCTCGGGGACCCTGGCGAATAAAGGAAACGGATTGCTCCCCACCACAAAGATGAAATTTAGCAAGGATGGTGTTGGTGAGGCACTGAGCTAGAGTCTGGGCACGCAGTCGGTGCTCTAACAATGGGAAGGCCCCTGAATCCCCGTCCCCCATTAACAGCCTGAGGAGGACAGCACGGGGCGAGTCTGCCACCTGGTTCACGGGACGAAGGTCTGGGTGAGTAAGAGGAATTCAAACCCAGCATGTGCCTGCAGTGTGACGGGCCCTGCAAAGAGAGCTGTCCCACCCCTCCTGTGTGCGGCACTGCTAGCCATGCCTACATCCTCACCTCACGCAGTTTCTTTTACTTCATTAACGCTTGTTTCTGCAGCACGAACTCAGCCTCCAGCCATTCGTTTACTACACGCTTGCTTTGGCTTTAAATATTGTTTGGCTCTGAATACGTCGAGTAGTTCTGGAAACTTCCAGCACAATCTTATCTAGCACTGTGCCAGACACAGCACAAAGCACCTACACACGTGTTAGACCCTTCGACCTCTGATCTCAGGCCACATTAATAGGTGTATGGAGTCTAAAACAAAGGAGGTGATAGTCCTGACCATTCCTGGTCTAGTGGGAATTTACCCAGTGTTCCCTCCTAAGAGTGTCTCACTTAAAAGAGATATCCTGGTAATTTTGAGTGGACTCAGGGCCATCCAGCTGTAAAAGTGCTGGAGATAACAAGAACAGAGGGGGGCTGTGGAGATGCTTTGTCCGTGGATGAGAAGACTCACTGCCTTCAAGGACATGATTTAACTCATTTCATGAAGGATTAAACTGCATGATGGGAGGCAGCTTCCCAGTCTCTGCTTGGCCCAGACGGGGACTCGCCAGAGAGAGCCGTGCAGCCGTGGAACGGTCTGCCGGGCTAGGTAGTGAGCTCCCTGCACCTGAGGTGAGCAAATCAGAAGGGGTTATCCATGCTGCAGAAACATATGTATGAAGGGATAAGCTCTTAAAGTCTTTTAGATTTGAGACTAGAGGCCTCTCTGAGCTACAAACACTTCATCCATCTATCTATCTATTATTCATCATCCATCCATCCATCCATCCTCTATCCATCCGGCATCCATCCATCCATCCATCCCCCCCAGCCCCCCCATCCGATAAATAGCTATTGAGCCCCACCATGCGCAAGGCACAGGGTCAAGTGCCGGAGGGACAGTGGGGAGAAATATGTACGGCCATGGTCCTTACCCTCGTCAAACTTCCATTCTGAGGGAGGAAAAATAAAAAAGATTAACGCATCTTCTCATAGGAGAAAGACCACCTTCTAGGGGGATTTAAAATCTGGATTATTGTGTGGCCCGGGGCTTCACTCATCAACTCAGTGACCTGCCGGTCCCTTGCAGTGTGTCCAGTTCACTTATAAAGATGGGAAACACGGTAAATTAGGACCTGTTCCCCGCTCCCCGATGGGGCTGGGGACATGTCCAAGTCCCCTGGGGAGCCCTAGCGTCCCCTGTGCACGGTGCTGGGCACAGAGGAGGAACCCATAAAAACTTAGATGTGTGAGGAGATGGAGGGAGGGAGGAAGGATGGACAGAAGGGGCGGCCTGACAGCTGTGGCCCGTCGTGACCGTGGTGAGTCACAGAGCCCTCCTTTGTCCCCAGCCAGTCACAGGGTCCCTCGGAGGTGCCACGCAATCTGCTGGTTGAGGGCCCTGGCCACTCCCGTCCGGGCCGGGCGACTTGCACGCAGACAGGGCAGCGTTCGCCGTGCTGCCGGCCGGGCCTCCGGTCCCCTCTCACCTGCCCCTTGCTAATGGGCAGATCAATCTCCTCGATGGAGGGGATGGAATCGATAGAGGAGTTGATTAGTTCTGCCTCCTCTCCGCCATCCGTTAGCGGCACGGCGGTGTCACGGAAAGGGCACAGGCCGGAGTCAGACGGCCGGAAGCCTCCTGCCTCGCCCCGGGGCACTTGGAGCAAAGCGCACCCCCTCCAGGCCTCGGCTTTCTCACCTCTGAAATGGGAGGAACGCTACCGCCCCGTGGGCTGGTGGCAAGACTCCGTAGGGACGGGAAGAGCCAGGAAAGCGGGCACGGCAGAGGCAAGGTGGCCGTGGGCGAGACATGTCTTTGGCCACGAGCTCCCAGGCTCCTGGGAAGGAGATGAAAGGGCCCCACGTCATTCTGGCACATGATGGTGTTGGCGGACCTAGAGAGAGCCTCGCACTTGGCGTTGTGAGCCTGCTCGGCAGGCACGGGCGAGCCCCATGGGCACACGTGCCAGGGGACCCTCCCCGACCCGCTGGAGGGAATGGGGTCGCTGACTTTGGGGGCCCCACGTGTATCCCTGGACTTCAGGGCAGCCCCGAGCCCCTGGGGACCTGCACTCACTCTCTCCAAGCACTTTACCATTTCCTACGTGTGTGAAAACAAATTTATTACAATTTATTATTTCCTTCTGATTATAAAGCTAGATTCTACTTCACAAATGCAGAAAAGAATGGGAAGAAAATAAAAATTGAACCCCATCATCTAGAGGTCACACCCTTAACCTGTATCCTGCTCTCCTCCTTTCCTCCTCCTCATGATGATAAAGGGCTGCTCTCGCTTCCTCCTGGCGGGCCGGGTGACTGCCCCTGCCGCCTCTTGTCCGCGCTGCACAGCGGCCCATGAAGCAGGCTCTCTTCTGCTAACGATAAAGCGAAGGGTAGAAAGGCAAAGTACCTTGCCCAAGGTCACTCAGCTTGAGGGTGGCGAGTGATTGATGCGTTCAACAAATACCTGAGTGACAGGCAAGGCAAGTGAAAGTCTCTGTCCTCAGGGAGCTGGCGTTGGCGCGGAGCTGCCCAGGTCAGTCGGACGCCGACCCGGTGCTCCCTCCACGCACTCCAGCTCCCCGAGACGCTCCGCTCCAGCTCTGTGGGGGCGTGCGCCAAGTGGGGTGGTGGGGGCGCCATCCACGGGCGCTCCCCTGGGAGCCCTGCCGTCCCGTGTCCTCAAGCGGCAGGCACGGCTGCGAGGCCACGGAGCAGCCTGGCAGGTGGTGGGTCTGAGGTCTTCAGCAGCTGGTGTTTGGTGCACAGAAGCATGGGGGCTTCTCTCCGGGCCCCTATGAGCCGCAACCCCCTGCAGGCAGGCCTTCCTAGGTTGGCTGGAGCCCCAGATGCCAGGATGGGCTCATTCTGCCCGCTTGGGATCCCAGCTCTCCTCGCTGCTCTGTGAGCGCGCCTGCCGACAAGGACAGAGGCTCAGGGGGATGCCAGGACTTGCTCAGGGTCACACAGCAGTGGAGCCGAGGGCCTCCACCGGCGGGTAAGGTGAGGGCCTCCCGCTCCCCTCAGCTGTCCTGACTCTTGATCAGGGGTCCCGCCTCCTGGGGCGAGCAGCCCTTGCTCACACGTGGTTCCTGTTGGTCCTTTTCTGTCTGTCCGTCCATCTCTTTTCTCTCACTCTCCGTGTTAGTCTGACACCTCGCCTCGGTTTTGTTTCTTTTTGTTTCTCGCCCTCTCTCCCTCTCACTGTCTGTTGCGTCTCTTTCTCTCTGTGTCTGTCTCCTTCTGTCTTCCTCTCTCCACTCTCTCTTCCTTCCGCCCCTCCCGCCCCCAGCCTGAGATCTCTCCCTCCTGGACCCCAGTCCTGGCCTCCCCTGCATCCCGCCCAGGTGGAGAGGTCGGGCCAGGCACGGCGGTCAGGTGCCCTCCCCCTCCCCAAACTCAGGAAGGTGCTTCTCCCCGCTCTGCCTGGCGTGGGTGCCTGTGATTTCATCTGCCTTTGGATATGAAGCTCAAATTGCACATCAAAAGGGATAATGCATCTTTAAGCTGTTACAACGACTTCTCAATTTTTCATTTCCTGTCAGGGTGGGAGCTGCAGGAGGCAGGGGCGGTGCGGAGCCTGTCTCCTGCCAGTGAAGTGTCTGCCTGGATTGGAGCAGTAGGAAACCCAGGGGTGATAAATCGCTATTTCTAAGTAAATTTCATGCATTTGCCCTTTGGTTAAAGTCTCCCTTCTCAGCACTTTCCCTGTGCACACAGCCCGACTAATAACGCGCCGTGCAAGCTCTCTCTGCTGTGACAACTGATTGCACTTTGAAGTAATAATGGCTGATTTAATAATTGGTATAATTTTTCACTAGTACCTGAATGTCATCGACGCACAAAATAAGCTACCTGGGCCCGTGGCTGCAGCACTTTCCCTTCTTGGGAAATCAATAATGCATTAGGCCCCCACCCGAACCCCCAAGAGGCCAGGCTCCGGTGGAAGATGCTATTAGGGGGGGCCGGGGTCACTCCGTGGAGCCTCAGGGGCAGGAAGGCTGGACAAAGAGACCCCCGGATGGGCTGGGTCCCGAAGCCTGCCCAGGCTAGGGGAACAGTGACAGAGAGCCAGGAGACCCCGGGGCCCGGCCCACCCTCCAGGTCGCACCTGCAGTGGCCCAGCCCTGCTGGGGGCTGAGGAGACTTGGCAGCGCCCCCCCCCCCAGCAGCACCGCCCCGCACGCAGACCACGTGTGCAGGTGTCTGTGGGCTCACGCCGGTGGGAATGGAGGTCGACTCCTTCATTAGGTGTAGGAGCCCCACTATGCGCCAGGAGCCGTGCTGGGGACAGATGGCGAGCAAGACTGATGGGGGCCCTGCCCCCGAGGAGTTTACAGTGTCAGACCCCCTGTGAACATGGGTGGGTGCAGACGAGTCTGGGCACCTTTGGGTGGTATGTGTTGCGTATAGGTACTTATAAGTGTCGGTGCCTCTCTAGGCCTGCAAGGTGATGTTTGTCTGTGTCAGTGTGCCCCCTCACCCCGTCTCCCGTGGCTTTGAGAGTGTGTCCCTTCCAGACCTAAGGCCGGGCCGCCTCTCCGCACTGAGCGTGGCCAGGGGCAACAGGTCCTCCCTGCTGCTCAGAATCTGCCTCCCCGGGGCCTGCACCGCTGCAGCTTTTCCTGGCGCCCTGAGCTCCCCTTGCGCGCCTTCCTGCCCTACCCTGCCCATGCCACCTGCCTGGGCAGAATACGGCCCCAGGCACAGGGCACAGACTGCGGTTCCCTCTGGGTCCCATCCTGGGAAGAGGCAGATACTCCTGTCCGAGCCCCCTCTTCCACCTGAAAAGAGGGCACAAGAATCCCCAACTCACGAGTCCTGCGAGGGTGCGGTAGGTTGATGAATGCGGTGTCTTCAGCCCACCGCTTCACGGAGTGGTCTTTCCGTAAATACTAGCTCCTGCCTCTCCGTCCTGGTCCCAGCCACCTCTCTGGAGCTCCTCAAGGAAAGGGAATGGGTTTTCTTTAAGTCTGGAGACAGGCTTTCCATTGACTGGGACAGGCTGTGGCACATAGTAGGTCCACTGCAAACATCTGTTCGATAAAGGCATGGGTTTGTGATGTCCACCATTAACATAAGACGGGGTCTATGGAGAAACCGAAGGACGTGGGTCATGCTTAACTTGGAGGTGATGGGGCTTGTCTCCCATCCAGTATGTGGTCTGCCAGGGTTTTACAGGGACCAGGGGGTGTCCTGTGGATCGGGTACAGGGGGAGGCCATGTCCCTGGCCGGCTCCGGGGCCCCGCCTGGCTCGGAGACCCAGCCTTCTCCCCTCCTGCCCACCGCTGTCTGGCTGAGCCGGGAAATCGCTTTCAACTTCATCTGGTCTCAAGATCAAACATCTTAAGTGAGATTATTCACATTCCTCCATTGTTTCTAACTCATTTCCCATTTTCCAGTTGAAAAACCCTGCCAGAAGCATTCTGTGGCAGAGATTAAAGCAATTTCGGAAGCAGGCACCCAATTCTTCTCTTTGGATGGTAAGCAAATTGGATGTCTGCGCGAAGCAGGCAAATTTTATTATGAACACATAGTTTGCTACTTAACTACCCTTAAGACCCGGGGTGCTGTGAGTCACAGCACAAGGGCTCCTGAGGGGGCAAGAGGGAAGGTGGGGAGGGGTGGGAGTGGAACGGACCCCCAGCCTGGCTGCAGCCTTCTTCCGCCGGCAGGAAGCAGTGAGACCCTCATCCACGGGACCCCATTCTCCTGGGGTCAAAGGAGGGAGCCCCACTGGCTGGCACCCACTAGGTCCCAGGCCCCCTGCCAGGCACTTGCAGTGCACAGTTTCTCTGAATGATCGCAGAACTCTTGGCGGAGGGCAGATCGCTTTGGCCACTTTTTAAATGAGGAAGCAGAGACTCCAAGAAGGAGAGGAACTTACCCACAGCCACCCAGCGAGTGGTTTGTGAGCGAGAATTCGAGTCCGCCCCCTGTTCTTCATCACCACTGCGGTGGGCTGGCTGCAGACGTGAGCGCCTCTCCCCGTGTCCCGGAGCAGAGTCCCCTTCCCACCCCTCGAACCTGGGCCGGCCTGGGGCTTGCCTTGGGCAATGGAGAGTGATGGAGAAGACAGCGTGCTGGTCCCAGGTCTACACTTCAGAGAGCCCACGCACACCGGCGCTGCCCCCCACCCCCACTTAACTGCTCCTCCAAATTTAAAACCCTTTATGAGCCACTGTGACCCTCACCCCAAATTGCAAATATCCTCCTGTGCAGTTACGGCCTGGGGTTCTGGAACTCCTTTAGCACCAGAGGGCCCTTGGACGGGCATGTGTCACTGGACAGTGGCTCCTTTGCTTCAGGACACTTTCTCCAAGTTTTCTTTGGCCGCCACTGTCAGTGGCTGTCACCCGAGTGGCCCCGTCTGGCTAAGGAGCAGCAGGACTGGGACACAGTGAGAGGAGGCAGGTTCTCCACTCTCCGGGGACGGAAGCCTGGCTGGGGAGACAGCAGAGCAGACCCGGATGGAGCCCTGGGCCCCCTCCCACCCGCCGCCAAGGCGGCTGCTGCTGCGGAGGTGGGGTGACTCCATCTTCACAAGTCTCTTCCCAGGCGGTTCCCTTAGCAACGGTGCCTTGCTTTGACAGCCGCCTTCACAGACAGTCTGCTCTCCGGGGCCCCTTCGCCAACCCCGTGCACTCCCCGAGTGCGGCTCCTTGCGGGGCGTGCAGGTCCAGGCCTGAGGCCGCCTCTCCCCGACCCTGGGGGCGCCGGGCCACCTGGAGTCCACAGCCCTCCCGCGCGGGCGGGTCCGCGAAGTCCCGGTGTCGGTCCTCACATTCCCCCCTCTCCCTGCTTCCTCCTGCTGCAAACCCTAATTAATTTAATCTTGCTCTTCTCTCTCCCCACTCTCTCCGTGCCTCCTCCTCGCTTTCTTCTACCTCCTGACTTCTCGCTTCCCTCCGACACACCTGCGTTCCACCTGCCTTTCACCCGCACATCAGCAGTTAATGCGTCTGCACTGACACTTAACGCTCCTAATATAGGCCTCTGCGACAGAGGGAAGGGGGCGCAGAGTTCCCACACTGCTTGGTGGTGGGGGGGGTGGGGGGGATGGGCTCTCCCTCCCCCACCAGTCACAGGGAGGGGGCGGCCAGCGTCGGGCCCACAGGCCTGCAGGCACTCGAGGGCTTGTCTGTCCGTCTGTCTCGTCCTGGGGCCGCTTCTCTCCGGGCTTTGAGGGAAGCAGCCGCGGAGGTGGAACCCGCTGCTGTGTCCCGAGCTCTCTCGGCCCATCGGGCACTGTGCGGGGAGCCCGTCTCTCCACGACAGCACGCACTCCCGTGAGCAACCTGCAGCGATAAGACTAGGATCCCTGCTTCACAGGTCAGACAGTGGAGCTTCTGAGAGGCCACCTAACTCACTCAAGACCACCCATTAGTTATTTGGGGACATCCACAGCCACAGGAAACGAAGCCCCGTTTGGTCTCTGGGCCACTACCCAGGGGAAGTGCTGCGACCCCAGGACCCCCAACAGGCTCCTTACCGAAGCTGGCGCAGGAGGGCGTGCAGCCCCGTGTCCACCTGCGCCCACACGGGTGACCTTGGGAGCCAGCGGCAGGGGCGAGGGCGGGCCCAGGGCACAGCTGCCGTGCGTGGCAGGCCGGTGGCCAGCTTTGGCTGCCTTGCTGACCCCACGGCTCCCCCTCCTCCTCTTCTTGGTGGCTGTCACCGATGTGGAGGGAAACAGGGCAACCCCCGTAGGGCCCTACGATGTGGCCTGCGTGCCGCAGTGACATTGAGGACAGTCCCCTGGGTGATGAGACAGAGAACGGTTGAATGTCTGTCCTTGGTTCACACCCAAAGGAGCCTCTGGCCGCCAGTCCCGTCTCTGGCTGCGGGCCAGGCCACACGGTACGGGAGCCGAGGGGCCCTGCCCTTGCTCCCGAACCATAATCTCATTGCTCTGCACATTGGCTGACCGTCCCCGTGTCCCCGTGACCATTATTACCCCAGTCATTTCTCCCCAGAGGTCCACTGAGTGCCAGTTTTAAACATCTGGCCTGGGCCTGGGGAGACGCGGGGATCCAGAGCATAGAGGTGATTGCCGACACCGAGGAGGAATGAGTGTAGGTCAGTGGGGAAGGGAGGCCGGGGGAGGTCCCAAGGGACAGCAGGGGGCTGGAGAGGAACCAGGCCCGAGCCGTGTGGGAGGTGGGGGGGTGTCCAGGAGCCCCAAGTCCTGGCAGCCGGGGGAGCGGTCCGCAGAGGAGGCGGCTGTGAGCGGAGGCAGAGCGGCTGCAGAGTCAGGACGATCGAGGTCAGAGACGCGGCTTCTGGATTTAGCAACAGCGTCCCTGGAGTGGACGTCCGTGGCAGTTGTTTTCTGCAAAGACCTGGGGCAGGAAGCCAGCTCGCAGGGGGTGGAGAACTGGGGGAGAACAGGCAGAGCAGAGCAGACGGTTCTGGGGAGCAGTGTTCTCGGGGTCTGCTCGTGAGATATGGAGGGGTGGAAGGGGGGCTCTTGTCTGCTTCTTTTCAAGACTGGGGGGACCTGGGCTTGTTTAAATGCGGATATAAGTGCTCCAGTAGAGGGGAAGGAATAGGGGGTGATTGGGGGCGTGGACCCCCAGACATGGAAGGGGCCAGGGGCCAGAGCACTGGTACTGGCCTGGGGTTGGTTTCTCTGGGAGGGAGCCCCTGGCCCCTCCATCCCCCAGGAGGGGAGGGGGCAGCAGTGGATGCTGATGGGGTTAAGCAAGTAGGTTGTGTGGGAGGAAGCTGCGACATCACCAGCTTGGGGGAGGGAGGACGCAGGACGCAGGTGAAGCAGAGAAAGTTGGCAAGAGAAGAGACTTGGAGAGCTGACCAGGGAAATAAAGGAAGGGTTGCTAGGCAATGATGGGAAACCACCTGAGGCTGGGGACCGTGAATCTAGAAAGGTGTGCGTCTCCCCCCAGTGTGTCCAGGGCCATTGTGTCATTGGCCGTGGTAGCAGTATCTCACCGTGGAAGCTGACAAATGCTACACGCTAGGATTCAGCTGTTCTGTATTCCCCCAAATTGTATTGGTCCAGTAAGTGGGAAATGTTACAGGATTTCTCAAAGCCTTTCGTATGCTGATGTGCACTGTAACCTGGCAGAAGTGGGTACACATGTATATATGCAACCCTCTCAGTTTTTATTTTTGACCACAGTGTCTTCTCCCTCACGGACCATCTCACGGGTCTAGTATTCTGTGCAGTGACCTGCTAGAGCTGGCTCCCACTGGCTCAGGAGAGCGAAGGTTTGCATCTTTTTCAAGAGTCCAGTGACATCACCTCGTAGCTTGAAATTGGCCACAGTGAAAGTACTTACACCAGGGAAATTGGCAAATGCTACAAATCAAGGTTATTTTCTTTAGAGGGCTGCTTGTTACATGTTTACCAGCACCCCATGATAATCTTGCATTGGTCAGTGCAACAGGAAAAGGAAAACAAATATGTGGGAAAGCCACGAGAGAGAAAGGGGCAACAATTGTTTTGCACATATTATATGCTTATTTACCTAGGAAATCCAGAAGCTCCACTAGAAACTATTACAATTAATCAGGGGATTCAGTAAGATGCTGACTTAAAAGAAATATCCACAAATCAATACTTTTCCTATGTACCAGCATTAATCATCTAGAATATATGATGGAAAAAAAGATGACATCCACAATGGCAACAAAAATATAAAATACTTAGCAACAATCTTAGCAATAAATGGGTGAGACTAAACTTAACATAAAAATAGGAATTGACTATGTGTAAACGCCTGCTGTGTTCATGGAAAAGAAGATTAGAAATTGTCAATTCCATTAAGATTAATCCATACATTTAATTCAGTGCCAATTAAATCCCAAACGTATTTTCTAACTTGCCAACATCAGTTCACTGGGAGTTATAAATAGGCAAGAACACCTGAGAACATCTTAATAAATGAAATTGATCGAGGCGGGAGCCACTTCCAAGGTCAGATATTAACATGCGAGTACCGGGAGGGCGATTTTACTCACTGCTCCATTGTTCACTGTTGATCTGCGGTTGGGAGAACAGCATCTGCCCCACAGACGCACTCCATGCACATTTGTTGAATGAGTGAGTGAGTGAGTGAGTGAATGAATGAAAAAATGAATGGATGGCTGGAATGAAAGAACGAACCACGTGCATTGTGAAGGTGTAATGACTCAAAACAGTATGAATTAGCACAATGAAACAAAGGAGCCAACCAAAGAAAATAACTTCAATATATGTAATCACTGTATGATAAAGGTGGCATTTCAAATCAGTAGGGGAAAAAAAATCCACCATGAATTACTCATTAAATAGTGCTGGGATGATTGGTTAACCATTTGAAAAAAATATAGTCAGACCATTGGACATACACTAATGACGGGATTGGGTAAGCAAATTATGTTGCATCAGCATGATGGAATGCCAGGGGCCCATAGGGCGATATTATGGATGGTGTCGACTGGCCTGTGTCACTGCACTGCGAAGCTGAAAGGGGAACAGGAAACAGAATTAAAAGGTGGTGAAAAGGACAACTGATGGGGCCAGGACTTCGGCTCCTGTGTCAGCTCCCTAACTCCTGCTTTGCGACCTTAAGCGACCTGCTTGCGTCGTCTGCGCCTCCATTTCCTCTTGGGTGAAACAGCAATCATCAAAGTGCCCACCTTCATGTGTTGTCATGAAAGATCAACATGAGAGAATGCCTGTGACGGGCTTGGCATTGTGGCCGGCATGTAGTAGGTGCTCAGTAAACGTTTGCATCACCGCAGCTTTGCCTGAGCACCCCCAGTGGGCCCTGGGAGGGCGGGGACGCGTGGGATGCAGTGTTCGCCGAGGAGGGGATGGCGGGCTGTGAGGGCCGAGGGAGAGGTGACGGGGGCTGTGAGCAGACGGTACCTGCTTTCTGTGGTAGAAGTGGGGGGAGTGCATGGTGTTCTGGGGACAGAGGAGGTGCCGTGCGGGCCAGCCCGTAGGAGAAGGTTCCTGGAGGAGCTGCCCCTCCTCTCAGCCCTGAGTGACCACCAGGTATGAGAGAACATTCCACATGGGGGGAACAGCAGGGGCATGTGACAAGTGGCCAGTTGTGCGGGAATGGAGGTGGTGTCCAGGCAGAGGCAGCAGGTGGAGATGACACAGAGGAGGGAGTGGAGGGTCGTGGGCACCACGAGCCGAGGCATTCGAGATCCGCCAGCGTCACAGGCAGAGCGTCACAGGGTCGGGTGGGCAGTCTACAGGCCCCGCCCTGGCTGCTGCGCAGAGAGTACATTAAACGGAGGAGCCTGGAGTGGACGGCCAGGCAAGGGAAGGAAGTGGCAACGGCAGGATCGTGACACGGGGCTGGGTGGAGCCTCTGAGCGTTAAGGAGCTAGCGTGCAAGGACGCTGGAGCAGATGGGGTGTCACAGGTGAGTGGTGGAAAGAGCCCGGGGCCGCGTGCAGGACTCAGCCGCAGACCCCCAGGTGCACGGCGATCCACTCGCCAGGTGGAGGACAGAGGGGGACGCACGGGCTCGAAGGAAGATTAACTTGTCAGGTTTGGACACTTGATGAGATGCACGGCCGACCTCCATATGGAGCCGCCCCGGAACGCGGAGGTGGACACACAGCTCTGAGTCCCCGTGAAGCCACCTGTGCTGGAGAGGCACCTGGATGCCGCCTCCACGTGGGGACCGTCTCACAGGGAGCGTGTGGGAGAAGCAGGACCGGGGGCGAGCCCTGAGGGACTTGGAGTGGCCGTCGTGGGGAGGCCAGAAGAGGACACACGGGAGCGATGACCACAAGAGCAGCGGGAGAGCCGGCAGCGCTCCGGCACGGCTGAGTCTGGGGCGGAGGGGGGTCGGGAAGGCGTGAGCCGGCCGCAGGGTCACACCCAGAAGGTCACGGCAGATGGCCAGAGGGCCCCGCAAACTGGCACGGAGGGCGCTGGCGGAGAGTTCTTGTGAGCACTGCCCCCCTGGAGCTGGGAGCAGGGGTGCACGGCAGAGCAGAGAGGAGCCAGCTCACAGGGCGCCCGGGAGCCAATCGTGTTTCTAATGTGCGCCTTAGACTTTAGAATAGTCTCCGACTCACAGGACGACTGGGAGAGCACAGGGTGCAGGGTATACAGTTCCCATTCACCCCATAGCCAGATCTCCCTGTTAGTGATATCTTATGTTTAATATGGTCCATTTGTCACAATTAACGAACCAATATTGACCCACAACTAATACCTAAACTCCATGCTATATATGCTCCAATTTCCTTGGTTTGCACACAGGGTCCTTTCCTGTGCCAGGGTCCCATCCGGGACCCCGTGTTGCATTTGCTCGTCACATTTCCGTAGGCTCTTCTTGGCCGAGACAGTTGCTCAGATGTAACTTGGCTTTGGTGACCTTGACGGTTTTGAGGAGCGGCAGTCACGAGTTTTGTGGAGAATGTCCACCTCCTGGGACCTGTCGGGTGTTGTTCTCACGCTTGGCCTGGGCGCACGTGCTTTCGGAGGAAAACCGCAGAGGTAAAGGGCCGTTTGCTTCACATCTTAGCAGGGGCACGTGCTATCCCCGGCGCGGATCCCTGCTGATGCTGACCCTGACCCCCCGGGCTGAGGCGTGTTGTCAGGTGTCTCCACGGTCAGGTGACTCTCCTTCCCCCTCGGCACACCGTCCTCTTGGGGAGGAGGTCGCTCTGCACCGCCCAAAGCTGCGGAGTGGGAGCTTTGCTCCACCTCCTGGAGCGCAGGGTGTCTATATAAATTATTTAGGATTCTTCTTTGTCTCTTCTCTCCCATTTATTTATTAACTCAACCATTTATTTGTACCAGAATGGGTTCATGGGTATTTATTTATACTTTCGGTTGTGATCCAACACTTGACTGTGTTGCTCAGGTTCTTCCAGCCGCGGCCACTGGGAGCGCTGTCCGTCCGTCCGGGAGCCAGGTTTGGACAGGCGCCTGTGGAACACGACCTCCAGTGAGTGTGGTGTCCAGTTCCAGTCCTGGCCTCTGGCTGGGGAGGGCTGGGAGGGAGGATTCTGTGGCTGCTGGGTTAGGACCACCGAGAGGCAGATGGAGGCTGCTTGGGAGAGGAGCAGGGAGGGAAGACATTAGGAAGTCAGGGTTCGCCACTGGGTGGCCAGGGCTGGTTTGGAGGAAGAGAAGGGGCCACACCTGCAGCCGCCCTCCTTGGAGGTGACAGAAGTTAGCCTGACCCCACACGCAGCGTCAGCAGGTCTCACAGGCCTGAGAGAACCCGCCAGCGTGACTGGAGTGGGGCCCGGGGGTGCCCAGCACTCTGCAGTTTGAGTGTTCCAGCTGGAGCAGTGCGGTTGACCCACCATTGGGGGTATTGTGGCCCTTGACCTTGGCCTTGGCTGGCATGGTTGACCCCTCAGGGTCCAGACTTCAGGGGAGAGCCCAGCAAAGGGAGGGGCAGTTAGAGAGAGTGGGAAGGGCATTCCTGCATAGGAGCAGCTTGGACACGGAGAGGAGGCAGGTTTGCCAGGGCAGGGAGGGGCCGGGTGGGCGGGCCTGCTGACCGCGCGCGCCCTCCCTGTGCCTTCAGGTTCCCTCCTAGGCTGTCACCTCTTTTGTCTACAAGAGTGTCATTTCTGCAAATGCAATAAACCCTGTGCGTTCCGAGTGCACTCTTGCTCCCCAGAACCTTGCGGCTAGAACGAATGCTTAACGGGGCTAATGAGGGGCTCGTTTGTTCTAAGCCAGAGAGCACGATGGGCCACCCGGAGCCCGCGCGGAGGGAGCTGACGAGGGGCGGGGCCGGGCCAGCCCTCGGCTGGGAACTTGATGAGCACTTGCGCGAAGGGGCGAAGAGGCCCACCCCGCCATTCTGCCAGCTGTGCCAGAGAGAGGGTCAGTTTCTGCAGGATCCCCTGGCATGTGCATCACCAATAGGCCTTGCCAGCCCCCTTGGGGACTTCAAGGGGAGAGCCTGGGCTGAGGCCAGGAGGTCTGCCACCCTGAGTGACCTCTTGTCAAACAGTTTGTCAACCTGGTTAGTGAGTCAGCGAGGCCTGTGCTGGCTCCGTGCTGAACGGGGCAGCGGAGCCGGGAGGAGGCAGGAGCCTGGGGCCCCTTCTCAGCATCTCAAGCCCCTGATGACCCTGCATCAGCCATGTAACCTCCCTGAGCCTCTTTCCTCCCTTGCAAAATGGGCATAACAATGCCCATGCCTAAGGGTTGCTAGAAGATTAGGCAAATGGGATGATGCAGGAAAAGCCCTTTAAGTGGAGCTGGGCACTGAGTAATGCTCAAAAAAATGCTGTTTCTAAAGCATCATCGGTGTCCAGGTTGTGTCTGCCCTTGACCTCCCACCTAGCCAAGTCCAATGTGAGCTGGCCCGCTGCCTCTGTCTGCTCAGGCTGCTGTAACAAAACACCGCAGACTGCATGACTCATCAAGGGCAGAGATGCACTGCACACAGTTCTGGAGGCTGGAAGTTCAAGATCACGGTGCCAGCATGATTGTGTCCTGGTGACAGCCCTGTTCCCGATTGCAGACGCCAACTTCTCATTGTGTCCTCACGTGGTGGAGGGACAAGGGGACTTTCTCAAGGTGCTTTTATAAGGGGCTAATCCCATTCCTGAGAGCTCAGCCCTCATAACCCAATCACCCCCAAAGGTCCCACCTCCTAATGCCATTTGCTTTGGGGTTAGGTTTTATTTTTAACCTATGGATTTTGGGGACCCACAGGCATTCTGACTGTGGCACCCGCCCAGCACGGCCATGGCTCTGCGCTGTCCCTCACCCCAGCCCTTCAGCCTCCTGGGCAGGCTGCCTGCCCCAGTAGGGGCAGGGCCTGGGGCATCTGTGGCCGGCACTGGTCTCTACATCCCCAGCAGGGGCGCAGCCTCCTCTGTCCACCACAAGCTCCATCTCTACAGGGACCCCACGTTTCACTTTCCCTGCCCAGTGCCCGTGTCCCCCCTGAGCGGACAAGGAGAGCTCAGGGCCTGCAGAGGAGGATTCTGAACCGGAAGTGTGAGGAGTTTGGGAGCCTGGCTGAACGCACTTCTGACTGAGAAGCTGTGATATCACAATGACAAAACTGAGAACCAGCAGGGAGGTGCGGTCATCTGGGGAAGCGCTGGGGCATCGTACAGAAGCCTCTTGAACCACACCACCAGGCCCCAGCCCTGGCTGCAGCATCTGCACGCTCCGTGACCTTGGGCAGGTTGCTGACCTCTCTGTGCTTCAGTTTCTTCATCATTAAACGGGGACGCCGATAACAGTAGCTCCTTCCTCATGAGGTTTTTTTGGTGAGGTTTCAATGAACTACAACTTGCAAAATGCTTAGAACAGTGCTGAGTGTGTCTACAGGCTATACGGCAGGTCCTGAAATACCATCACTTTGGTGTGTTGATGAGATGCTGTGGGAATGTAACTCTTTATATCGATTAGTCTGTGATAAAAGTGGTTTATTACACATTGTTTTGCTTAAAGTTTCAGAACCTATCGATGATGTTAAGTGAAGGCTTAAGCATCACACACCTGTCATAATAACTATGATTATTTGTTGGGGTCTTAACCACGCGCCAGGTGCTGGGCCTAGCGTCGCACCTGCTGTATCTCGCGGAGTCCTTCCACGAGCTCCAGGGGTGCACACAGGCCGGGGTCCCCCAGCTCTGCCCACCCCACCGACCCCACTTTCTCTTCCCATTGTCATTCAGATCTCTCTCTGCCCAGATCCACAGAACCACAGGTTTCTCCCAGGCCCCCGGCTCCTCCTGATGGTCCCTTTATTTATTGAGTTATCCATGTACTTATCATTTGAAGCCTCTATTTTAAAACATAACTTCACAATTATAGAAAATTGTAAGCATAGTACAAAAATACCTATATATCCTCTGATTTATTTTTTGTTTTGCCTCTTTCTTGTATCATTTTCATGCTCTCTCTCTAAAGGTATAACAATCTTAAAGTGCACGATTAAGAGGACTGTAGTATGTCTGCAGTGTTGTACAACCGCCCCCCCCCATCTGATTCCAGACCCCTTCCGTCACTCTAGAAGGAAAGCCTGCATCCATCAAGCGGTGACTCCCCACTCCTCTTCTCCCCGGACCCTAGGAACCGGTGTTCTCTTTTCTGTCTCTGCAGATTCGAGTATTCTGGACATTCCGTGTAAATGGAATTCTGCACCGTGTGGCCTTTGGCTCTGGGTTCTCACCCCCAGCAGGCGTTTCTGAGGTTCCTCTGTGTTGTAGCGTGCATCGGAACTTCGCTTCTTCCTATGGCAGAGTGACATTCTATTGTATGGCTGTTATACCACCGTTTGTTCATCCACTCACCCGGTAATGGATAGCTGGGTAGCTTCCACTTTTTGGCTATTACGAATATTGCTACTATGAGCCTTTGTGTAAGTTTGTGTAAGAACATGTTTTTAATTCTCTTTAGGGTGAATCTACAGGTGAGACTGCGGGGTCATACGGGAGCAGTGGGTTTTGAGGCACTTCCAAACTGTTTTGCACAGCAGCGGTGCTTTCAAACATTCCCGCTGGCAGTGTGTTAGAAGTCTAAATATGCCTCCTCCTTGCCAGCACTTGTTATTTTCCATTAAAAATTATTATTAAAGCCATCTCAGTGAGTGTGAAGTGGTACCTCGTGTGGTTATGGTTTCCATTTCCCTAATGACTACTGATGTTGAATATCTTTTCCTGGGCTTATTGCCCATTTGTTTATCTTCTTTGAAGAAACGTTCAAGTCCTGTGCCTGTTTTTTTAACTGGATTATTTATCTTTTTGTTGTCGAGTTGTGAGGGTTCTTTATATATTCTGCATACTAAACTTTTTCAGATATATCATTTGCAAACATTTTCTCCAGTTCTGTGGGGATTTTTTCACTTTCTTGATAATGTCCTTTGATGCACAAAAGTTTTTAGTTTTGATGACATCCAAGTTATGTCTTTTTTTTCTTTTGTACTTTTGGTATCATATTTAAGAAATCATTGTAGAATTCATTAAGTCAGGAAGGTTTATAGTTACATCTATGTTTCCTTCTAAGAGCTTTAGCTTTTACATTTAGATCTTTAATCTATTTTGAATTAATCTTTATATATAGTGTGAAATAGGGGTCCAATTTCATTCCTTTGTAGTTGTCCAAGTACCGTTTATTGAAGGGATTCTTCTTTCCTTCTTTGAATGCCTTTGGTGTTCTTCATTTCTCCTTCATTTTTGAAGCATAGTTTTGCTAAATATAGAATTCTTGGTTGATGATTTTTTTCCCCTCAGAACTTTAAATATTTCATTCCACTGCCTTCTGACTTCCATGGTTCCCGATGAGAAATTGGCCGTTCATATTATCGAGCAGCCCTTGTGTGTAACTAGTCACTTCTCTCTGGCTGCTTTCAGGATTCTGTCTTTGTCTTTGCATTTCTGCAGTTTGACAATAATGCGTGTCTGTGTGGCTATCTTTGGGTTTATCCAAATGGAAGTTCTTTGAGCTTCTAGAGTGTGTACATTCATGTTTTTCATCAAATTTGGGAAGTTTTTGCCTATTAATTTTTTCAAATATTCTTTCTGCCCATTTCGCTCTCTCCTTTCCTTCTGAATTTCCAATGTGTGTTGGATGGGCCTCTGATATCCTGCTCTGATTGTTTAGCTTCATCTCTTTTTCTTTCTGTTTCTCAGATTGAATAATCTCAACTGACCTATTTTCAAATTCGCTAATTCATTCTTTTGATCAAATCTGCTATTGGTCCTTCTGGTGAATTTTAAAATTTCAGTTATTGTATTTTTCTACTTGGTTCCTTTTTATGACTTCTTCATCTTTATCCGTACTCTCTATTTGGTAAGACATCATCCTCATAGTTTCCTTTTAGCTGTTTAGAAAAGGCTCATCCTTGAGCTCTTTGGTCTCACCTGAAATAGCTCATTGGAAACCTTTGTTTGTTTGACTGTCTGGGTTTCCATAGAGACAGTTTCTACTAATTGCCTTTTCCAAGTGTATAGGCTGTGCTTTCTGTTTTGTTTGTTTGTTTTGTTTTTGTGTGCTGCTTTCCTTGTTTTCTGTGCTCCATATGGCACCTTCCAGGTCTTAGCAAGCTGCACTCCTCCCCACCCCCAACCCTCTGCACACACTGAGCCTCTGCTGGCAGGACTGCACCCACCCCTATTTAATGAATGACTCCTCATCCCTTAAAGCTTCTATCGCATTAAAAATTATCTATTTTTTTCTGAGTGTGAATACCAGTTCTAAAACTGTGGTGTGCAGTAAGAAAAAAAAAAGCAAAAAGCAACTGGCCGTTTTTCTGCATCTTGGCATCATTTCTGACCCTGAGCTGTCAGTCCAGGGGCTGAGGTGGGGGAGGGAAAACTTTCATCTTTCTGTGGGTTTTACTCCCACTCTTGCCCCCTTTGGGATAATGAGTGGGTGCGGGAGACGTCACCTCACCCCACACAGCTGCTTCTCTTTGGGCTTCCTTTGTCTCGTTGTCACCGGTGAGGCCCATCCCTGTCCACTCTGGCCCCACAGACCTCTGTCCCCCTCTCTCTTCTCCCCTCTAGTTGGTGATCTCTTCTCTGTGTGAGGAAATCGGTTCTCCCTTCGTGTGGCTGGCCAAGGCCCTTGGTCTGTGCCTTCTGTCTGTGCGTGGAAACCAGTGCCAGCTGGGGTCAGACGATGGGCGAGCGAGGTGAAGCCGCCGCCACGCCAAGTGAACGAAATCGCACTGTGTCCCTGAACACTCAGAGGAAAGAAGGATCAGGGGTGCGCCCCTCGTCTTCCCCCTGGGGTTTCGAGTTTCTGAAGCTGTGTCTGACGGACGGAGAAAGTCCAGAGGCAGCTCGAGGCTGCGGAATGCCTTTCACCTCCAGCTTGTCTCCCGCAGAGCAGCTTGTTCTGCGGGCAGGGTCGGGGCGCCTGTCCTGTGGCCTGGACTCTGCCAGGGGCTGGGCAGCGAGAGGCGATAGGGCGCCTGGGCAGCAGTCGTGGCGTCTCCTCTCCAGACCATCTCACTGCAGTCTGACACGGAGAGAGGACGAAGGAACGAATGCATGAACCGAAGGGGCGCGTGGGGCCCAGGCCAGGCTGGCGTGCTAGAGCAGTCTGAGGCATGACCTTCATGGGGCCACAAACGTCCACGGTGAGTACGGCAGTGCCTGGCTTCTCAGGGAGGGGAGCGTCACCAGGGCTGACTCTGCCTCGGGGAGTCCAGGGCATTTGGGATCTGGCCGGTGGTGACCTGGAGATCAGAGCAGAGCCAGGAGCTCCCGAGAACCTGGCAGCAAACTCGGACTAATGGTTCCCGGGATGACCCCTTGAATGATGGGAAACTTGACTGTGCTTCATGGCTGCAGGCTTAGAAAAAGGGGGACAGAGGAAAAGGAGCGATTGGGGAGATGAGGAGACGGCAGGGCGAGGCAGAAAAGGAGACTTGGGGAGGGATTGTGCTGGACAAAGACAGTGCGAGGAGGGAAGAGGGACAGTGGGGCGGGAGGGAGGGGAACCCGGTTAGCAGTGGGTACAAGTTGGCAGTGAAAGGCATCTGGCAACCTTGCACTGCCTATGAAATGATATTAACATTTTATTATTGTAAGGTGAGCTTTTTAAAACGGAATTTTAAATGTTACCCTGCTGTTCAGGAACACAAAAACCTTTAATTTTATGCAAATGAACAGCGAGGAGCTGAGCGCTTAATGTAAACGAACACTTTCTTTGTAGGAGAGGTTGGAAGAGAAAAAAAAATTCCCCAGGATTCTTTAATTGCTGTCTGAAATTATGTAAATCCCAGCACCAGGCAGAACACAATTACCCCGCGGCCCTCCCTGCCAGCGCCGCTAATGTCTAACAAAATATCGGTGGGTGACATTTAGACGAGGTAATGCAAATGAGAATTAATTTTTTTCCAAGACAAAGGGCAGCTGAAAGATCACCTCATTCATATCCAGGCGTGGGGAGAGCTTGTGAATGCTGGGGGTGGGGCGGGGTGGGGCAAGCGGGGAGCCCGGGGCTGGGGTCTCCCCACCTTGGGCCCAGGTCCCCGGGTTCTTGGCCTCGGGGAGCCTTGGGTCACTGACTCTCTGACTGCGGTTCCCAAGTACTTTGTCACGGAGATCGGGTTAACACATGTAAATAGCTTTAAAAAAAAATACATGCCTGTGCATGGAAGTGATCCATTCTCAGCGCTGAGGCAAGTGCACAAACTTGCACTTGCTCCTTGCTCGTGACGGCCCCACGGGGTGCAGACACAAAGCCCTTACATGGAGGAGGAAGTCGAAGCTCCAAGAAGTCTGGTCACTTGGCCAAAGGCGGCCAGTTAAAGCTGATGGCAAGGGCTGTGTCAGCGACAGAGGGGAGGATGGTGGTGGTCCGTGCCCTTCTCTCTGTTTCCCTCTCTCGTTCTCCTCCCTCCTTCCTTCCTCTCCCTCCCTCCCTCCCTCCCTCCCTCCCTCCCTCCCTTCCTTCCTTCCTTCCTTCCTCCCTCCCTCCCTTCCTTCCTCTCTCTCTCCCTCCCTCCCTCCCTCCCTTCCTCCCTCTCTCTATCTCTCTCTCTCTCTCTCTCTCCCTCCTTCCCTCCCTCCCCCCTCCCTCCTTTCCTTCCTGGTGTTTTCACTGAAGAAGATGCTTTTCATGTAAAAAATGTTTTTAATAAAGAGGGCATGCAGAGAGAAAACCAGGGTTGCAATTAACCCCCACCCGCCTCACCCTCTTCTTTTTTCTCCTTGAAATAACCTTCATATACATACTGCAGGCTGGTCAGCTCCTGTTTGCCCTTAAGTCACACAAATGTCACTTTCTCAAGAAAACCTTCCTTGACCGGTTCCCCCAGCCTGGCACCCAGGACTGCGACTTCCAAGTAACAGGGTCACGTTGTCTTTTCCCTGTGAGATCATCGATTCCAGGGGGCAGGGATGGGTCTGTGGTGCCGTCTCTGCGGCCCCAGTGTCTGCCTGCGGCACAGCCGGGCGCTGCCTGTGCTCGGTAAATGTTTAATGAAGTCATGAATACATTCACAATGTGAAAGTGGGGGTTGTGTACTGGTCAGAGCGATCGCGGTGGTTTATGTGTGCAAAAACTCGAAGCCAGAAGGAGCAAAGGTTCTCTTACCAGTTACTCCCGGAATTGGAGGAAGACGCTTAGCAGTTGGAGGCGTGAGGGGAAATGTTTGAGAAGGCAGAGGTCAAGGATCTTGCGAGTCAAGAGAACTTCCTCCTGCTAACTTTGTCTCAGTGCCAACGCAGCTCACCTCGGAAAGTCCACAGGCTGTCTTCACTTAGCTCAGTCAACTCCTGGTTGTCGGTGTGAGTCCTTAGTGCCGGGCTGTAACCGTCAGACAGCCCCTCTGGCCACTCAGAAAGATCCTTTGGGCTCGAGCCAAATCTGGAGGCGGGCGAATCTACTGTTCAAAACAAAACAAAACAAAACAAAAAAAAACACTCTTTTTTTATCGTCTACCTTAAAAAGGTAGCATCTGTGTGATATAGCTTTTAAAGGAGGATCTGATATTTCATCTGTTTTTCCGCTCCCCAAACAACCTAAAATCTATAGAGATCAACAACCATGGGAGAAACAGAAATTCTTCCCGTGTCCCACTTCAAAAAGCCTGAAGTCCAGACAGTTTCAAAGGTGAGTTCATTCAAACCTAAGACCAGGTCATATCAGTATTTTAAAACTCTCCTGGAGTACAGAGAAAGAACTTTTAAAAAAGTAAAAACAAAAACCTCAGTGTAGAGCTTCTTGAGGTCCAGGAATTAAAAAGTCGCTCTGGGTGTGCCAACCAGAGGGAAGTCAATGCAGGGATTGGTGGTGGGGACAGAGGAGCCGAGGAGCCACAGGGGGGACAATGAGGCCACCCAGACTGTGGGAACAGCAAGAGGTTGCCCCTGTGGGAGGGACAGAGGGAGGGGGTGTGATGCTGGAGACCAAAGGCAGAGGTCGCCGGGAAGAGGCTGGGACCGGAGGGCATTGCGGTCCAGCCAGAGTCGGGGGAATAGGAAGCTGATAACGGAGACCCACCCCAGAGGGAGGGGAGCCCTCCAAGCTCCTGCCAGCACCCCCCCACAGGGCTCACCCAGCAAGGGGCCTACTGACCCTGGAGGTGGGGAACTGTGGCCTCTCCGCTGTGGTTCCCGTCCCCTCCGCTGATTTGCACCAGAGCAGCAGCGAAGGCCCGAGGATTGGACGTGAGATCACAGACGGGACGTGAAACCCTGAGGTGGACCTCTGACCTCTGAAACAAAGCCAGTCGATGAGTCCAGTCCTCGCGGATGGACACTCGCTTGTGGGTGAGCAGGCTGATGACCCCTGAATGCTTATCACCTTTAATTAACATCCCAAATTGAATCTAAAACCACATTGCTTCAGAGTACCAGTAGGAGATGATAGAGAAAGGGAGGGAGAGAGAATATTCGAAGGCATGTTATCAAATAAAGACATTTGAAAGCAAACAAAAGGCCAGAGACTTTAAGTCAACTCTCTCATGTAAAGACTTAAAGCTGCCCGCCGGAAAAGAAGACGAATGACCCTGAAAGGAATTTGAGATGCAGATGGAAATGATGAGCGGAGAAAATGGCAAACAAGCGGGTATATATCTAAGGAAACATTTATTGTATAAAGCAGTAAAAGAATAATATCCAATGTGGGAGGATTACAAAGGGATAGGAGAAAATACCAAATACAAATAGCGTGTAAGTCCGGAGGGGTTATCTGCGTTATAACGTGTTAAGGTCTTTGTGTTGCTTGGGAGTAGGGTAAAGATATTAATTTCAGAATCTGTTCAGCAAAATACACCTGTTCATTGTAATATCCAAAGCAAGTAAGTTGGCGTTTGAAGCCTTTAGGTTTTGGCTCGTTCCTTACACAGCAGTGTGTAACTGACATATTTACCCTACCAGACTTTACAAATGTATACATCTGCAGTGTTAAAGCAGCTTGGTACTAATGCATAAGTAGACTCACAAAATAACGGAACAGATCGGAGTCTAAAATGGACCCAAATAGTTCAAAAATGATTCAACGAGTGGTGTTGGGACGATTAGCTTGCCATTTGTGGGGAAAAAGCTGAAGCTGTTCACTTTCTAGTGCTACTGGGTGGCTGGTTTCTGTATTTGGCACAAAATGTGTAATCATCGCCGTTTATGGAAAGCGCAGCAGGCACCACACTGTCGAGGGTTTTACCTTCACCGTTTACCATTCATGGGAGTGAGAACTGGGAAAGTGAAACCAGCAAGCGCTAGGTTTCGGCAGTGTTGCGTGGTCAGGGCAGCAGGTGCCCGTCACATGTCGCCCGCACTTCCGCCTCTGCGGCCTCCTCTGCGGGGAGGCGAGAACCAAGTCGAGCTTCCCGCAGGGGCCCTGCCAGCTGCTGCCTCAGTGCCCAGGGTTCCCCGGCTGTTCCCGGCGGAAGGCTGGTTGTGAGGGGCATGCGCCCCGCTAGGGGAGAACCGGCAAAACTGCAATGAAGTAAGTGTAAGGCAGTCAGAAAAGGAAAGATAAGCAACAAGAAACAGAAAAGCGAACTCATTAGAAGACATCTGTGAGGGGCAAAACCCAGAGTGCAACGACACGCACCAAAAAGCCGTCATCCCTCGGCTGTGACGTGCGGTTTCATCTCCAAACTGCTGTGCATCTTCCGAGTTTTCTACAAGCCCGATTTGGATTTGTTTCTAAAAAATACGTTCTGTAAAAATAATTCAAAATAGCACAGTGTTTCCCATGATTTCAGGAAGGGTCCTATCTTTTGTGAATTACTAGCCCAGGTTGTCCTTGGCCAACATTTTTTCCTTGGGGCCTTAATTTTTTCCTTTTTGGTATTGAGTACATATCATAATATATAATGAGAATAGTAACCCTTCCTAATTCTTTCCTTAGTTTGCCGTTTGCCTTTTAATTCTGCCCAGGGGACTGTAACTTATGTAATTGCTTTATTTGACTCTAGTGAAATTTATCAACATGTTCCTTTCATCGTGATGTCTTAGCATATAAGACTGAAGAGTCCTTTTCCTTTCAATCAAGTAAAATATATTCTCTTTTGCACGTGTCTTTTTCTAGGTTTCTCCTATTTTATTTTTTAATTCTATAAATGCTGTGGGGATTATATTGGTCATTGGTATAAGATAAAAATTTAACTTGAGTTGTTGGCTTTTTTAAGTTTTTACAAAAACATGTTAGACAATTCCTCCAACCTCCTCAGTCAAAGAGTTGCTCCTTCTACCCGTCCTCCTCACCGTGATGGGGGTGTTTTCTGCGGCATACCTTGCTGCTTACCTGTAAGAGTTCACTTTTCTTACCAACAGAATCTTAATTTTGTTTGGGAAAGTGTTGTGCCCACCTGTTTTTTTTTTAAAAGAACTATTTCTCCCAATATGATATCCCTTATACGTGTGCGTGAAATTGAAAGAACAAAATAAGCACACAAACAAAACAGATTCACAGATACGGAGAACAGACTGATGGAGGCCAGAGGGGAGGGTGGTGGGGACCGGTGTCACAGAAGGTGACGGGATTAAGAAGCAGTAACTGGCAGTTACAAAGCAGGCACGGGGACATAGTCAGCAATGCCGTGGTGGCTGTCTGTGGTGGCAGGTGGGCACTCGAGTTATGGAGGGGACACTTTGCAGCCTATATGAATGTCTGTCCACTGTGCTGTGCGCCCGAAACTCCTGCAAAATAGTGTTTAATGCAAACCGTAGTTGAAAAAATGAAATGATTAAAATAAAATAAAATAAAGTATTTCTCCCAGTTTCCCTTACAGTAGGGGGTGGCCATGTGACTCAGTTCTGGTCAATGAGACGTAAGTGCGTGTCTGCGAGGGACTTTCAGAGGGAGAGGAGCTTCTCAATATAGATTCTGCTCCTTCTTTCTTTCCTCCCTCCTTTGTCTCTTCCCCGTCTCCTTTCCTCCCTCCTTTGTTCCTTCTTCATTGTGTCTATAATGTGGCTGCGACGTCCCAAGACAGAGCAGCCGTGTTGCAGCCTCAGGATGGAAGACGCGCACCGCGTGTGGCGGGGGAGGAAGGGCCGCGCTCTGCCCCGAAGCAGCTGCGTCGCCCTTGAACTGGCCAGCTCTGGCCAGCTCGTTTCAGAGGGAGGCTCTGCTCTCAGGCGGTGGGTAAACACCAAGAATCAGGTGTCTGTTAGACGCCACCAAATGCCACTTATCTTATGTGTCAATGGAACTTACATGCTAATGCAACATCTTATATGTAAGTTCTTATCACTGAAGCCTGTTGCCAAGTGGTTTATCATGTTCGGCTGAGGCATCTGTCAAGCACCGTAACGACGACACTCTTTTTAAGGCATTGCACTCCTGTGCAGTAAGTTTAGCGTTTGGATGGGCTAGTGCCCCCTCATTACCTCTTTTCCCCCCAAGATATCTTATCTACATTCAAAGATTTTTTTCTTTCTGATAAACTCTAGAATTACAGTATCAACTTGGTCCAGCCCCTTTTGTCTTTTGAATGGAACTGTATTAAACCTGTAAAGCAACGGGGTTGACAACATTTCATCTCCCCATTTGTGAGCACAGTGCACCCCTTTTCATCTGCTCGAATCCTCTCCATCTGTGAGTGAAGGGTGGTAGCGTTTTTCACATACAATTTCCGCACAAGCCTTTTTACGGTTACTGCTAAAATTTTATGGTTTTATTGCTATTGTAAATAGAATCTGTTTTCTATTATATCTTCTAACTGGTTATTGCTAGTATATAGAAAAATTATTGATTTTCAAATATTTATTTTATATTTGACTCTTTATCCTAAGAGTTTTTCCGTTGATACTTTTATATTTCCTAGGTATATAATTATATCATCTGTAAATAATGACGATCTCATGTTTTCCTTTCTAATAGTTAAACTATTATCTCTGCTTATATATTTTATTGCGCAGAGTGGGAGGATGTTGAATACAAATGGAAGTAGTCGTGCGCATGTGCTCTTGATCTTACAGGGAACGTGTCTACAGTGTCTGCAGAAGCACAACCCTGTCGTCGTTTCGCCACGAGTATTCTTTACTATGCTAATGAGTTGTCTCCTGTTCCTGGCGTTTGAAGAGTTTATAAAAATTAGGAACGACTGTCATGTTTTATTCTATGTCTTTTCTTCATCAATTGAGAATCTTTTCTTTTTATTCGTCCCTCTAAGAGTATGCATTATTTTATTGGGTTTCTTACAATTAAGTAATCCTGAAAACTTTGAGAGAAATCCTACTTGGTTGTGAAAGAGGATTTTAGGGATGTCATTGTTGATTTTAATTTAGTAACTTTAAAGGGTTGTCACGTCTGAACTCCCAAAATAGGTTCGTCTACAGCATCCCGTTTTGTGGCAACGCTCTTCAGTGTTGGCTCTAGCTTCCGCCAGGTCCGTGGAGTGAAGTAGGGACGGTAAATTGGAATAGACTGGATTATGGACCCAAATCTGTACTCCCCTGCAGTGCGATCAGACACCCACACCCTCGTCTCGCTTCACGGTGCGCAGAGTGTGTGTCCTGTCCTCTGGCACTGGGTGCACTCACGTGATTTACTTTGGCCAGTGGAATGCAGGTGGACGTCTTAACAGCAGAAGTTTGCAGTATGCTCGCCCTTCCGCCATCACTGTGACTAGTCCACTGGTCCAAAAGGTGGGAGACATGGAGAACACCCCTGGGCCCTGCGGCTGGGACCCGAGTCCCGCCAAATCAAGGTGAGGCTTCCCAGGGCCCCGGCGACCTGCAGACGCGTCAGCGAGAGTGAGTGGCTGTGGTTTGGGGGGCGTGGCACGTTGGGGACCCTCACTGCGGCAGTCAGGGACGGACGCACCAGGCAGCGCCCCACCTTTTCTGGCAGATGTGATTTTCCTTTTCCCTAGAGAGCTCCTTGGAACAGTTCTTGCAAGACAAGTCACTGGCAACAAATTCTCTCCGTTGTTGGTTGTCATGAGAAACTCTCCATTTCTCCTTCACTTTTAGAGGGTAATTTCATAGGATATGTAATTCTGTGCTGGTGATTTTTTCCCTCGTAATACATTAGACCTTTCGCTGCATCATCTTTTTGCTGGCACGGTGTCTGGGGAGTCAGATGTAATTCTTACCTTGTTCCCCTCTAGGTAGGCGGTTTGATTCCTCTGGCTTCTTTCAAGGTATCTTTTTGGTCTTTTATTTTCTGTAGTTTGAAAATGATAGGCCAAAGTATAATTTTTTAGGGCATTTCTCATGCTTGGTGTTCTCCAAGCTTCCTGGGTCTGTGTTTCAGTGCCCGACATTAATTTGGGGGAGGTCTTGGTCGTTACTGTTTCAAGTATTTTTTCTCCTCTTTCCCTCTCTCTCTCTCTCGCTCTCACTCTCTCTCTCTCTCTCTCTTCCTTCTGCTGTTCCCATTATGTATATGTTGTACCTCCTGTCGTTGGCTCTTATTGCATGGACATTCTCTTGGTTTTTTTCTCAGTCTTTATTTTCTTTGCTTTTCCGTTTTGAAGATTTCTACCGATATGTCCTTGAGCACAGAGATTCTCTCCTCGGCTGCGTCAAGTCTCCCGTTAACCCTGTCAGAGCACCTTCCTTTCTCTTTACAGTGTATTTGATCTCCAGCATTTTCTCCGATGCTGGGGTTTTCCAGCCCCTGCTCACACTGTCTGCTGTTCCTGGTCTGCTGATCCCAGCGTCCCCGCCTTGTCTGGTTCTGAGGCTTGTTCTGCCTCTTCAAAGTGTGTTTTCTGTCTTTTACTTTTTTTCCCCCCTTGATAGCCAGACAGGAGGTGCCGAGTAAAAGGAACTGCTATAAACTGGCCTTTCCTGGTGTGGCGTGGCGTGGGGGTGAGGCGTGGGGGAGGGGAGGCAGTCCCTCGTGCTGTGACTGGGTCTCACTCTTTTGCTGGGCCTTTGCCCCCGGCTGTGAACTCCACTGCGTTCTCAGTTTTTGCCCCCTGCTTAGATTGGACGGGATGGCGCGAGTGGGCCTCAGTGGGGTACTCCCCTCCCCCAGACCAGGCAGGCTCTGTTACCTCAGTTTCCCCCAAGGGCAAGTCTCATTTGGAAGATTAGAGCACTCTGGTATATATTTTAAAAAATGATTCCTTTTCTTTTCCCTCTGCTGGAAGCATGAGGGTTTTTTCTCCTCCTGGAGTTGACCAAAGTATGGGGGGCCCCCATGACTGGGTCCCCCCAGAGTTTTTGAGTCTCGGTCTTGCCCACACGGAACCTGGGGCCCTCTGCCAGTTACAGGCCAGGTTTCCCTTCCAGGCACTGGCTCCTGTGGTGGCTTGACTCCGTGAATGCTCCGGTGGCTGTGACGCCCTGTATTCTCTCTCCCTCTCTCTCTCCCCCTCCCCCCCACCCCCTGTCCCCCTCGCACCATCTCCTCACCTCTTCCCATCCAAGGGAGCTGTTGACGTTTTAGTGTTTGGCTTCCCACTAGCTCTCCGGGCGCAGTGACAACTGGGCACAGTGCGGGGACGGAAGCACTGGCTGAGGGATCAAACCGAGAATCTGGAAATTCACCCAGTGAGAAATGGGGGTTTACCATGTGATACCGGCAGCACTTCTTAGCAGAGGGGAAGAATGGGCTGTTTGGTAAATGGTGTTGGAACAACTGGGCAGACATCGGGGAAAATGTTAACTCAGATCCCTGCCTTCTTGTATCAAAACATGGCCCATGTAACGTGAACATTTAAATAAAAATAGTTGAAAACATAAAAGATATTCTAAAATAGAGTTTAAAAATAACAATCTGCCCTGGCTGGTTTAGCTCAGTGGATCAAGCTCGGGCTGCGAACCAAAGCATCGCAGGTTTGATTCTCAGTCAGGTCACATGCCTGGGTTGCAGGCCACGGCCCCCAGCAACCACACATTGATGTTTCTCTCTCTCTCTCTTTCTCCCTCCCTTCCCTCTATAAAAATAAATATATAAAATCTTTAAAAAATAATAATCTTACCATGAGAGAGGTTTCTAAATAAGGCACAAAATCTGGAAACCATATAAAAGTTTGTTACAGAAAAAAATTTATGTACAAAAAATATATCGTGAGAAGACAACACAGTAGGAGAAGTATTTGTAACATACAGATCAATCCATGAGTAGTTCCTTTAGTAGAAAGAATGCCCACAGATAAGTTTTAAAAACCCAGTGACCCACTGAAAGAGCAGAGGGTAAGGGGCTTCAAGAGGCAGTTTGCTAAAAAGACAAATTTAGAGGAAAAGCCACTCGATCCAATTCATGATAACGAGGATGAAATCTATGGCGAGATGTCCTTTTTCATCTGGTGGTTGTCAAACATCAGACTCTTGGGAGAAAACAGATATTGCGTAATATCTGTGGGGAATAATTTGGCAAAATCCTTCCAACGTAAAAATGTACCTAGCTGCCCCCCTTCCTACGCCATCAGGGAGCTGCAAGTTCAAACAGCAGTGAGGCGTCCTTATATACCCACGAGAAGGGCCCAAATCCAGAACCCCGACAGCACCAAGTGCCGACACAGATGTGGAGTGACAGGGTCTCTCATGACCTGCTGGTGGGAATGCAGAATGGACGGCCAGTGCGGAAGGCAGTTTGGAAGTTTCTTGCAAAACCGAATACACGCTGACCGTACAGTCCAGCAGTCGTACCCCCGGGTATTTACCCGAAGAGGCCGGAGGCTTACGTCCACACGAAAACGTGCGCACAGATGTGCACAGCCGCTGTCTTCATCACTGCTGACCCTGGAGACGATCAAGACGCCTTTCTGTGGGCGAGAGGGTGAGTGACTGCAATGCGTCCAGATAGCAGAATACTATTCACCCTGGAATGAAGGGAGGTAGCCAGCCGTGAAGAGACGTGGAAGGAGATTAAATGCATATTCCTGAGTGAAAGAAGCTGATCTGAAAAGGCTGTGACGTACTGTATGATCCCAGCGGTGGGCGTTCTGGAAAAGACACAGCCTGGGGATGGTGAAGACATCGGTGGTTGCTGGGGGTTGGCGTTGGGAGGATGGATAAACGGGCAGAGGAAATACTCTGTACGGCACTACAGTGAGGGGTGCATGGCGTCACACTTTCGTGCCAGCCTAGAGAACGCATCACCCCTGGAGTCACCCCCGGGGCCCTGACGTCAACCGTGCGCGCTGGACGATGGGGCAGCGTCAGTGCAGGTTCGTCAGCGACAACGAGTGCCCCGCTCCGGTGGGCGTGTTGCTAACGTGCGGGGCCCAGGGGGCACGTGGGACATCTCTGCCCCTTCCTCTCAGGGTTGCTGTGAACCTAAAACTGCTCCCCAAAATTCTTTTTCCAAAATATTCTTTGACCTGGAAATTTCACTTTTAGGAATTTGTTCTACAGAAATAGCCAAAAGTCAACTTACTTTTATTCCATGGTTATTTACGGACCGTCCACTACATGCCTGGCGCTGGCACGGGCGCACAGGGGGCAGAGGCCTGGGACACAGCCCCGTCGTCGTGAACTCGCTGCATAGTCTCACGGTCCGAGGACAGACGGAAGCACCGCATCTAAGGGATGCAGACAGACAGGCTCCCAGAGGCCAGCGGGACCCGGGGCCAGGTCTGCCTGACGAGGGAGCACCAGGGGTGTGGACTGAACCTTTCCATCCACGTGGCCCTCGAGCACAAGCGGTAGAAAACATTCCACGGAGGGGCACAGCCTGAAGCAGTCTGTTGCGAGCAAGGGAATATTTATTATCTCTTCCGAACAGATTATGCACATTTGCCATTCACTCTGTTTCAGTTATCTGTTTAAACACACACATGTTTAAGACAATGCACTGTTGTAAAATTACTTCATTACTTACCAATTAAATTACCACTCCCCCCCAGAAATCTTTACGTATACATTAGGTACATCAGGAAAAAGGTCCCTGTTTATCTGTGGCTTCTCTCCCCTCTCCCCGCCCCAAAAATATTCCGAAAGGGAGCCACACCCAGTCCAGGCAAGCTACCGCTTGAATCCATGGCTAAGCAGACCCTGCCGTGCGGTTGCTGCCTTGAGATGCTTCGTTGTTTTATCTTTGCGTCGGTGCCAGTGAGGCCTGGGGCTTGGCGCCTGGCCCCTGCACAGCCTGGCTGCCTCGCTTCCCGGGGACAGGTTCTGGGCGGCCCGACCCCTGCCCCCTGGCACACTGGGGAGTGTCGGGGCCGGGTGCACACCCCACGGTGTCCCTGGTGGGGCGAGGCAGGGCACCTGCAGCAGGTGACTCGGCAGGGGTCTCTCACCCACCCCAGGTCCAAATACCAAGTGGGTCTGGGGCGTGGGGAGTTGCCTACACATTGTGGGTTGGGGCTGCAGGGAGGAGAGAGGGGCTTCCCTGTCCTGGGCGAGCCCAACACTGGACCTGGACAGGTGTTGACCAACGCCCCCTCGTCCACACGGCACCTCTGGGATGTCCCCTGAGGTGGAGCAGTGGGGAGCAGTCCGCAGTGGGGGGGCAGTCCGCATTGGGGCGAGGCTGAAGAGAGGGAAGCGAAGCTTCCAATACGGTGACACCCTGTTGGAATGACCCCTGGGGGGGTGAAGTTCTCAGGCCAGAGTGGGGGCTAGAAAGTCAAAAGCTTTTGAGGGTGAGGTTTTACAAGGTTGCAAAAGTGCCCCCAATTCTGTTCTTCACCCCTCGCTACGTCCACGCCCTTTGCCCTGCGTCTGGGCCGCTCCTCCCGCCAGGAGGTGGCTCGGCTTGCCGGCTCCTGGAACCCAGGACGGCCCGTGACTTGCTTCGGCCAGCTGAGCGCGGGGGAAACCAAGCCGGCCCGTCCCCAGCCTGTCCTGTGTCCCCTCTCGGAACCATGTCATGCCCAGGCCAGCCTTCTGGACATCCAGTCACCGCGGACGGCCCCTGACAGCCAGCGGTCCCAGCCATGTGGCCGAGGCCCCCTCTGGTCCGGCCCCCAGCCCCCCTGCAGTGCTGATGGGACGCAGGAGAGAGCCAGCCCAGCCCAGCCCAGCCCAGCCCGGCCCGCCTGTAGATGAGTGGCCAGCGGCACTGAAGGGTGGCGGTTTCGGCACTAAGATGTGGGATTATTTGTCACACGGCAGAGCTTACAGATTCAGGGCGGTGCCCAGGGGCGCCTCGGGCTGCCGTGCACTGCTGGAGGGTGGCTGACGTTTGTCGCCGGGAAGAGGCTGGGGGACAGGCGGTGGGAGCCCAGAGCCCGGATCCCCGCTGGCTCTGGGACTGGCCTGAGGAAGGCCGCCCATCAGAGCCCCCCGTGCTGGGGCCCAGCTGACCAGGGGAGTCAGAGCCATGAGGGCTGCCCTAAGTCCAGGGTGACGCCGGGTCTGGGGACCCAGAATCGAGGCCACTGCGGTCCCTGGCTGTGGAGAAGAAAGGAAGATGGGAGGCGGCGCTGTTCCCTGCTCGGGAAAGAACCTGGGAGCATGGACTTGGAAGGGGAGTGGACAGCAGAGAAGCCGAGTGGGAACGGGGCGGGGTGGGAGGGCAGCGAGGAAATACACCTTAGGAGGAGACACCATCCGGTGGAGGGGGCAGGACTGCTCCCCTCCCGCCGTGCCCCTCTGCTCAGAGAAGGGCAGGGCCCCGAGACAGCAGCTCTCCCCCAGGCTGGGGGCCCCGCGTGTCGTGGGCTGAGCCTGGGTGGCCTTGCCCAGCAGGTGGCTCAGCTCGACTGGGGTCAGTGCTTCTCAAACTCAAGTGGGCACCAGACTCACCACACCCCCCCCCCCACCCACACACTTCCTGCCCAGGTCCCTAGACTTCCGATGCAGGAGGCTCAAGGAGGTGCCTGAGCAGTTGCATTTCTAATGCGTTGGCTGCCGACGCTGGTCTGGGGCCATCCTTCATGCTGGGGCTTCAGCGCAGAAATGAGGCTGCACCGACCCCAGAGCTCTAATCTGATCCACGGGTCCTGTCCGTGTGACCTTGGGCAAGTCACGTACCGTCTCTGAGCCTTGCCTTTCTCATCACTAATGGGGATGATTATCTTCTCCCGTTCAAGGCTTGTTCTGAAATGAAAGGGTGTTTGGTGTTTAGGGAGCCCTCAAATATTTGAGAGTAGTTATCATTAGTCTCCAGTGACTTTGGCATCACGGGAGAAGCTTCCGTCTGGGCTTGACCAGACTTTGGGGTGACAGAAGGGGCGGTATTGGTCTGGCCTGGGATGTGGGAGTAGAGTCAGTGAGTTGGTGACTGTGTCCTAAACGCCACCTGACACCCCAGCTCCCTGCAGCCCGGGGAAGGGGCTGGAAGCTGGGTTTTCTCTGTTTCTACCAGCATAGCTAGAGAGAGGAAGGGCAGACACAGAGGTCCCCGGAAACAGGGTCCTCGGCCAAGGGGGCTGAGGTGCAGCCCAAGCCCAGGACAGCGGGGCTGTGGAGCCAGGCAGACCTGGGTTCCTGTCCCAGCCCCCCGCCCATGCTTGGAAACCCCTCCGCTCCTCTGTAGCAGTGGCAACAACGGTAGTTCCGCCTGCGGGTTGCCGGGGGTTCCCAGGGCCGCGTCCCCAGAGTGCGAGCACAGGGCGCAGCCTCGAAGCGGGCTCAGCATTCACGTGGTGCTCGAAGCAGTGCTGTGTTGGCATCTGTCGGACGAGTAAAAGGAGCTGTAGTCCTTGCTCCTCTCAGCCTCAGGCTTGGTTCCTCTGAGCCACCCTGATCCCCACCCAGGGGCAGGGCCACCCTGAGCAGACTCCTGTGGGTCCCTTTGCCACTTCCCAGGGGACCGGCTCCCAGAGAGCCTTCCCGACGGCTGCCCCCCGCCCCCGGCTTTGGGCACAGAGCCCAAAGCACCTTAACCAATGGCCGGGGTGCTGGGGGCTGGGGCGATCGCTCCAGGGGCCTTGCCCCCATCAGGACACCAGGTGTGGCCTGCTGTCCCCAGAGCTCCCCTGCCGGATGGAGCCATGGTGGTCGTGATGGCTCATTTTATGTGTCAACTCGACTGGGCCACGGGGTGCCCTGATAGCTGGGCACGCATTATCCGGGCGTGCGTGCAGGGGTGCTTTGGATGAGAGTAACGTCCGAGTGAGTAGACGGAGCGAAGCAGACTGCCCTCCCCAGTGCGGGTGGGCCCCGTCCAATCAGGGGAAGGCCTGGCTAGAGAATAAAGAAGGCTGGCTCTCTCACAAGTAAGGGGGATCCTGCCCGACTTGAGCCGGGACATCAGACTTGAACCCAAACATCGGCTCCTCTGCCTGCCGCCTTTCGGGCTGGGGCCACGCCAGCAGCTGTCCTGGGTCTCCGGCGTGTCCCCGCAGATCGTGGGCTTGCCAGCCTCCACGGCTGCGTGAACCCCTCCATATAACCGGCTTCTGTTGGTTCTGGTTCTCTGACTAACAGTGGCCCTCCGTGGGACTTCGCTTGTGTCACAGCCTGCTCGGGCCACCCTCCCTTCCGGCTCCCTGTGCCCACCCCACCTTCCCATCCTGATGCAGCTCACTCACGGGGTCCTCGTTTCACCTTCTCACTCTCAGCGGCTTTCACACTCACACACACTGCCCCCCACTCTACACCCAGACCCCCTGACTCTGAGGTGCTGCCCCTGGGTCCCCCCAAACCCTCCTACCCTGTCCCTCGCTGTCACACTCATGCCTTCCCTCCGGTAGGAGCTGATCAGCCACAAGAGGGGGAAGGGCAAAGCTGGCTGGGGGGAGCCCCGCTCCAACCCCCAGACTGACCGGGGGGGCCAGAAGGGGGCCAGCTCCCTTTCCTGGACCTCCTGGCCAAGTGGCCAAGGGCTCGGCAGGGGTCTCAGCCCCTCATCTGCCCCGGTAGGAGCCCCATGTGAGGGAGGGGCAGCGGCTCCCTCCTCGCCCCCAGCCCTGTCCTCCTCAGCCCTCCCCAGCCGGCTAGGGGGCCAGTGGTTGCTGCCACAGCGGCTGCTGGTGCCCTCGTTAATATTCATGACAAGGAGAGGAAGTTGCATAAATCTTCCCTGATGCTTAATTAAACCAAACTTCTTTTGATTTCCCCTCTTTCTGCCTCACCAAGTGTGGCCAGCGTGACTGTCACATGTTCTTCCGCCCTGAGTGACCGGGAGAGGACAGAACCCCCACGGACTCCAGTCACCAGCCGGGAGCCTGGGGGGGGCCAGGTGACCCCTACACGCCCTCGGAAGACCGTGCACGTGGCTCTGGGAACGGCTCTCTGCAGCCTCTGGGGAGTAGTGGAGACCCAGGAAGACGTGGCCACACCCCTGAGAGCATGCCTCTTCGAGACCTGAACGATGGAGGTTCGGAAGGGACCTGGGGAGAAGGGACCTGGGGAGAAGCCGCTGCCGGCCCTCCTGCCAGCCCTCCTGCCTGCTGCTCGGACGGGGAAGGTGGAGTTGGCCCAGGACCTCTGAGGAGGAGCTGCGTCCCCTCGAGAAGTGGCTCTGGCTGGGTCCCCTCCCCTCCTCCCCGCTGACCATGCTGGCACCCAGCCCAGGGGCCGGGCGCGAACCTGGTCAGAGCGCCCAGGCTCCCCGCACGCCAGGAGCTGGTTAGCGCCCGGCTGACATATCTTTGATATGGAATCATACACGGGAAGCAGCTTGACCCCTGAAGGCCCCTCTTAGCGTGGGATTGACACCGAGCATTGACTTTGCTTCAGGCTTATCCACAAATCTCAGCCAATTTTATTAAAGAGCCGCATGTGGTGTGGAACATGCCAGGGAGACAACTTTATTTATAGATCTTGATCGGCAGAGAGGGGCCCACGCTTCATTCCGTGGGTGCCCCGGCCTCAGGTGGGAGGGGGTGATTGGCAGGTGTGGCTCCTCACCCCCCGCCCCCCGACCCAGCTGCAGGAAGAGACACACAAACACGTGTGCAGACAGACACATGGGTGTTAGTGCAGGACAGGCACATATACACTCCCAGGGGCAAGAGCAAACGCGCACACACACACACACACACAAGCCCCATGTTCCTGTGCACTGAATTGTGCCCTATTCCTTCCAAATTCAGATGTAAAATCCTAACCCCCAGTGGGGCTACCCAGCTGACCTTTGAACCAGGAGGAGGCTGGGGTGCCAAGCCCCCACACAGTAAAAAGTCTGCATATAACTTGCTGCTCCCCCCAAACACGTGACATCCATGGGGGTTGGTTCCAGGACCCCCTGCAAATACCCAAACCCACAGACGCTCAACTTACCTGCATAGCACGGTGTGAGTCCGAGCCTGTCGTCGCCCCTCCTTCTCTGCAGACGCCCAAATGTGGACCAAAAACAGTCCAGGTGCTTGTTGAACAAAATCCAGGTGTAGTGGATTCGTGCAGTTGAGACCATGTTGGCTGAGGTTCAGCTGTGTTTGGAGACCAGACCTCAGGGAGATAACGGGGTTAAGTGAGGCCATAGGGTGGAGCCCTAATCTAAGAGGACTGGCGCCTTTGTAAGAAAAGGAGGAGACACCAAAGATCTCTCTCCCTCTCCCCCCCCCCTCTCCCC